>NC_056736.1:391879842-391954842 GCF_019279795.1 Protopterus annectens
GGAGGTTTTGGTTAAATGGCTGTAGATTAAAGGCTCATCATGGTGTGGAACTCAGTTCCATTTCTGATGCACTGGAGGTTTAGTTTTTTTATCAAACAAGTAAGTATTTAATTAGTATTGAGCAGAAAAATATTTTAGCTTCAAGTTATGTACAAGTTACCAGATGTGTGCAGTGGTTATCAACAGTCTAAGTGTTGCTGTTTTTTTAAAACAAGAAACACCTTCATTAAATTATCACTTATGACACAGGTAATCATACATTTGTATAAATGAAAGCAAACCATATTGGCATAATCCTAGTTGCAAACATTATACATCCCTTATAGCCTACCCAATCATTGTTAATCAAACATTACATAGGTCATTCAAATCCTGCCTTCTTTTAAACCTCATTCTTCTCCTGTATGTATTGTACCCATGATTCCCATTTTTTCTATGATATTTGCTCCTACCCTTTTCTAAAGATCCTAATTCCATAGGTTCATAGGTTGGTACTAGGCTATCGGCCCTAGGGCCAATACAAGCCTAGGCATAACAATTCCCTGGCTATTTCTTCCCACAATATTTACTTCACTGTTTTAGCTCTGTTACTATATTCATTATTTCTAGTACAGTTAGCTTAGACTTTGATTTCAGTGTTCTAGTAATTGTTTTTATGGCAGCCACCATAACTAGCTCAGCACAGCCTTACTATATCCAAGCAATTCCGATTCTCTATCATAGCTCAGAAAAATCATTTCCCTAAATACACCAATTTGTTCACCCAGTGGTTCTGATAGGGTAGCCTGCAGGGAATCTTTAAAGTCTGTCAGCTCATTATACTCCCAGAAAATATGTTCCCAATTATCTCTTTCTTCCCCATCACACCTCCAACATTTACTGTCTACCTGAGAAAAAATTCTGTGGAGTCTACTTGGGGTATAGAAATGCCTATGTAAACATTTACAACCCAAAATCCTAAATCTTCTAGATTTTATTGCATACTTGGGAGACATACATATATCCTCCCATTGATTCTTTGTGAATCACCTATCCAGTCACTTTTCCCAATCCTTTCTAACCTCTTCTAATTGATTCTTATAGTTATCATACAATATTTTATATGCTCTATTAATTATCCGTTTTTTAACAGCAGATTTGGTTCTAGATTCTACTAAAAACTCTACCAGTGCTGGTCTTTCGTTTAGGACCCCTTATTTCTTTCTCTTTGCCTGTACTCTGATATCAACCCTTGACAGGGAAGGCAATCTTTAACCTGCAGTCCAAGTAAATTATTGATATCTTCCCATACTATTACCTTTCCCTCTCTAGTTATTTACTCCCAAAACCTTGGTTCCTTTGCCAGTTTTCTGCAATAAATTCCAGCCCCATCTTGCCTAGTGTCTGTATCCCTAATTGCAGTCATCCCTATTGGCAGAATCTCCTTTCTTCATTCATGTGTTGGCTTAGTTTTTAGAATACTTTCTACTACTTTATGAATAGAATATTCTGTATGATTATTGTTATTCTCCTTAAAGATCTGCATACAAAATCCCAGTCTTTCCTTGTTTCTTGAGCTACCCCCTGTTTCATCATCGTCCCTTTCCACCTTGAATTATAGGTTTCTGCTTGTGCTATGTATAGTAGCCTTAACAGTGTAGCTCTGAAATATCCCTTTAAAGCAGGTAATCCCAATCTGTTTTGTTCTGTTGGAAGAATCAGCTTATCCCATTTGACTTTTGCCATCTTCCCCTCCCTGATAAAAGCCTTCATCTCTTCATTAATTGCTATCCACAACTTCTCCTCTGGATGATAAAAATACACCTGACCTATGTATAAGACTAAAGGGACTTACTATCCATATCCATATAACAGAGCTTCCAATTTCTCAGTTTTTGTATTATATTTTGTTTAGTCTTTTCCCACATATCCTTAGCTGCCACACTGGAATTATTTTAATCCATACTCCTAAGTCCTTCATTTTATCATGTCCCCATAAATATGGATATTCATCATCATCTTCTTTCGGCTGTTCTCGTTAGGGGTCGCCACAGCAGATCACCTGTTTCCATTTCTTCCTGTCCTCTGCATCTTGCTCTGTCACACCAACCACCTGCATGTCCTCTCTCACCATATCCATAAACCTTATCTTAGGCCTTCCTCTTTTCCTGTTACCTGTTAGCTTCATCCTTATCATATTTTTCCCAATATACTCAGCATCCCTCCTCAGCACATGTCCAAACCAACGTAATCGTGCCTCTCTGGCTTTGTCTCCAAACCTTCCAACCTGGGCTGACCCTCTAATATACTTATTCCTAATCCTGTCCACCCTCGTCACACCCAGTGCAAATCTTAACATCTTTAATTCTGCCATATCCAGCTCAAACTCCTGCCTTTTTGTCAATGCCACTGTCTCCAACCTATATAACATAGCTGGTCTCACTACTCTCTTATAGACCTTCCCTTTCACTCTTACAAGTACTCATCTGTCACAAATCACTCCTGACACACTTCTCCACCCACTCCATCCTGCCTGTACTCTCTTCTTCACCTCTCTTCCACACTCACCGTTACTCTGAACTATTGACCTCAAGTATTTAAACTCATCCACCTTTGCCACCTCTACTCCTTGCATCCTCACCATTCCTCTATCCTACCTCTAATTCACACACATATATTCTGTCTTAGTCCTGCTGACCTTCATTCCTCTTCTCTCTAGAGCATATCTCCATCTCTCCAGGGTCTCCTCCACCTGTTCCCTACTCTCACTACAGATCACAATGTCATCTGCAAACATCATAGTCCACGGGGACTCCTGTCTGATCTTGTCTGTCAAACTGTCCATCACCATTGCAAATAAGAAAGGGCTCAGAGCTGATCCTTGATGTAACCCCACCTCCACCTTAAACGCATCTTTCACTCCCACCGCAGACCTCACCACTGTCACACTACCCTTGTACATATCCTGTACCACTCTTACATACTTTTCTGACACTCCTGACTTCCTCATACAGTACCACAACTCCTCTCTAGGCACCCTGTTATATGCTTTCTCTAAGTCTACAAAAACACAATGCAACTCCTTCCGACATTCTCTGTACTTCTCCATCAACACTATCAGAGCAAAGATCGCATCTGTAGTGCTCTTTCCTGGCATGAAACCATACTGCTGATCACTAATCATCATGTCCCTTCTTAACCTTGCTTCCACTACTCTTTCCCATAACTTCATACTGTGACTGATCAATTTAATCCCTCTGTAGTTACTACAGCTCTGCACATCACCCTTATTCTTAAAAATCGGTACCAAAACACTTTTTCTCCATTCTTCAGGCATCCTCTCACTTTCCAAGATTTCATTAAACAATCTGGTTAAAAACTCCACTGCCATTTCACCTAAACACCTCCATGCTTCCACAGGTATGTCATCTGGGCCAACAGCCTTTCCATTCTTCATTCTCTTCATAGCTATCCTTACTTCCTCCTTGCTAATTCATTGCACTTCATGATTCACTATCCCTACATCATCCAACCTTCTTTCCCTCTCATTCTCTTCATTCATCAACCCCTCAAAGTACTCTTTCCATCTCCTCAACACACTCTCCTCGCTTGTGAGTATGTTTCCATAAATATGGATATTGCTGAACCAATTTGTGTGTGGGTACATAATTACAGCTCTTGCCTTTGTTTTAGCTTCATTAATTTTGTATCCCAAAAAGATTTGAAACTGTGTCAAAATGTTCCACAACACTGAAATGTCATTTTCTAGTTTTGTCAGGTATAAAATAATACCATCTTCAAATGCAGCCATCTTTTCTTGACTACCATACAAATTATATCCTTGACATTTCTGAATCCCTTATTTTCTTTGCCAGTGGTTCTAAATATAATGCAAATTATAAAGGGGAAGGAGGACACCCTACCTGGTTCCTCTGCTGAAGCAGAAATTATCAGAGAGACATCCACCCACTTTAATTTTCACATCCAATCCCTCATATATCCTGCTAATCAAGCTAGATCGTATGGGTGTTCAGCCTCTTTAGGTATTATAGCCACCACCGCTTTCTTCCAGGATGTTAGTACTTCTCCACCTCTTAAAATACTGTTAAACAACATCTTCCAGATCTTTATCAGTTTTTTCCCTCCTAGCTTCCAAACTTCTACAGGAGTATCACCTATTCCTAAGGACTTTCCTGTGGATTGGTTGTACATTACTGTTTTCTCTCATCTGCTCCTATCCATACTGCTAATAACTGAGCCTCATCTACCTCTAACATTGGCATATTTAACTCTTCCATAAACATTTCCATTTGTACCTTTTCTTGATTTTCATGTTTCTCTGCTTTATACAGACTTTCATAGAATTTCCAAAATATTTCTAGTATCTTTATAAAATCTCTTGTTATTTTCCTTGTTATAGGCTCTCTAAGCTTTGGAACAACCCTTTCTACTTTCTGTTGTATGAATCGTTGTGCTAAAAGTTTTTGTGCTTTAGAGTTAGTATCAAAAACAGTTTCTTAACAACAATCTTTCTAGACTTGTGCATATTATTGAGGTAATCCCTCATTTTCTGTTTAGCATTCTGCAGTTGCTCCTCTTTTCTGAGAGATTTCCCCTAGTCTGCAATAGTTTGATTTTAATCAGTCCCTCTAAATAATTCTTGTTACTTCTTAACCATCTATCTCTTTTATTGCTACCTTATTTTTAAACTCCACTTTAATTTTATCCCACTCCCTAGCTATATTCTCAGAAGAAATTTCTATCTTCTCTACTAGCTCCTGAATAATTTCCACTACCCATTCTTTAAATTCCTCTCTTTTCAACAGATAGTTAGGAAAGTGCCAGTGTTTCATTTTTATTTCATTACCATGAGTTTTTATTTTAGTTATTATTGATGCATAATCTGAAATAGTAATTGGGTGTGTATCAAGACCTTCAATTAAATGCACATGTTCCTGTGAAATGTAAACTCTGTCTAGCCTAACTCATTTTTTTGTTTCTTGGGGAATAATATGTAAATTTACTCCAAACTCCTAGTACTGAATTCACATCTTCTATACCAAATATTTTCATAACTGTCTTCAAAAATCTACTCTCCTTTGTTATATTTTCCCTTCTGGGCCCACAGACACATCTTCACTGCTGCAGATCAAATTCCAGTCCCTACCTATAAATTATATTTTTTTGCTGAAAGCTGATTATTACTCCCAGAATTTTCTTAAGCTGTATTATTGCAGTTTTAGTTGGAATATAAATACATGCTAGTGTAATCTTCCTTCCTTGCCAGTAGCCCCTTAGTACTACAAATCTACCATTATTATCTTGTTATCCTCTTCTGTCACTAGTGGAGCTCCTTTTGCAATTAATATAAGTACTCCTGTTTTCCTTTCTCCCAAGTATTCTGCTGAATAACCATCCTGAAAACCTTTCTTTATCAAATTCACATGTTCAGACATGTTCATTTCTTTCCAAGTGTGTCTCCTGTAGCATAGCTATTTGCACTCTACATTTTCTAATATAGTTCACTACTCTTTCTTTTTTGTATTTATCTGTGAGACCATTGAGATTTAAAGACATTACAGAAGGCATCATTGTTTTAAAAAGTTATTATTCCCATGTTTTATGTGTAACAGCTTTTTGTTAAGTGTCTAGTTCCAGCTTTTGTGTTACATGCATACAATGTTTGACAGGTTGAACTTTTATACAGTTTCTTGTCATATCCATTTGAGCCTATGTCACATCTTACAAAACATTTTCTTTTACTGAAAGCCCTCAAACAAAAATGCAAACACACCCAAATAACCCCTAAAACATATTAACTTAATACTAACGCACAAAACTATGTACTACTTCAGATACTGAAGTTTTACTTTCCTAATAGGAATAAGTGTCCCAAACTGACAGCCACACTCACAAACCTGGGTTAACCTAAAATAAAGGTTATCCATGGTACAGCCTGTGCTTCTACTAAGTGCCGCCTCATTTTGTCTTATCTTTCTAACTCTCCCAGCTGGGAAAAAACTTGAATGCTTTCAGAAAACATTATCTCTTAGCCATTTCTCTTTATTTATATTTTCTCCATGGAGTCAAGAGGACTAGATATAAAGTTGCTACCTAAAGCATAGCTTTATTTGCTAGAAAAAAGCTTTATAATATTCAGTGTTCTTTTAATTTACTTGCTGTCTTTTAAAACCTACCTAAGATTAAGCTAATGGCCTTAATCCAGTCATTTCCCTATGCAAGAATGAGAAAAATGACATCAGTTTTTTTTATTTTGTCATGCTCCTTTGACAAGCCTTTTCCTTTATTTATGTATGTATTTATTTATTTATTTTTAAATTGCACTGCCTACATTTCTTAAAACTGAAGATGAAGAACGAGAGAAGAAGAGAGGAAAAAACAGGAGCACCTGTTTATAGTAGTATCTCCATTACAATTAAGAATAACTGAGAAAACTTTACTTTATAGCATGCCAATAAAATCATGCACTATAAAAATATTACTATTAAGAAAATAAGAAAAAAATGTTGTTTTACTTAGTTAACTGTCTCTCTCCTCTTTCCCTCTCCTCAGTATTTTTCTGAACATTTATGACATGAAGTAGGGCATATGTTTTAGAGTCCCCTACAAGTTTAACAAAGTAGAAAAAGTCCAATATTTCTAGATTTTCTTGTTCTTTCGGGTTTCACAAATATAATTATTGCTTTGTAATCCCACATTTGTTGGTTTCCAAGTTACTGGTTTTATTCCTGTTAATCTGCATCTCCATCTCCCAAATCCTGTCTCTGTTTCATTTCCAATGTAGTATTGATTCTTCTACTCCACTCTTGTGCTTTTTTCCTTCTCTCAAGCATTTTCTGTTGAAACATTGGAAAATGTTTCACTGACAGAGTCTCTTTATGATCTTTACTGCCAGAAGAACAAGAAGCAGAATCTCCTTCTATTTTATACCTCACTTTTTGTTGGACAAGCTTTTGTATTTCTTCCTTAGCATGTACTGCATCAAAAATTATTTTTTCTTCCTGCCAGGAAAGAATATTTTGAAGATAGCTGGGTACAGCAGTTTGAATATCAACCCTGCTTCTCGACATTCCCTGAATAGTGGAATAAATGTATTCCTCTTCTGCCTGGTATACAGGGAATAATCATTCTCCACAGACACTCTGGTGTCTCCCACTTTTAGTACTTTGTCCTTCTACCACAGTTTTGTCAGAATCAACTCCTGCTGGTAGGATTGCATCTTTACTATTAAAGATCTAGGTTGTTTTCTCATAGCCAGGTTGGCATATACTCGATGTGCCCTTTCAGTTAAGAACTCCTGCTGTGGAATACCAGACCTGTTGCTTATTTGTGCTTTCTTAAAATTAATACAGTCTGTTCCTTCTAACTTCTCTGGTACAGCAGAAAATCTCAGGTTTTCCATACATGCTCTGTCCTCTAATATTATTATTATTTTTTTTAAAAAAACATCTCTTCTTGAGCAGTCTCACATTCAGACAGTCTTTTCTTCATTTCATCCTCTTATTTTTGCATTTTTATCACCTCATCTGAATATCTGTTTAAAGCTTCTTCCATTTTTCCAGCCTTTTGTTAAATGAGTTGATATACTCCATCAGTGTTTCATTTATTTTAAGCAAGTCTGTGTGCAATTGTGTTTTCTTTTCCTTTAAGTTACTGGAAGACATGTCTGGAGCTTGCACTGCATTTTGCTGAACAGATTCAGAACTTTTCCCACTGTTTTTACCTTTTGTAACTAATTTTCTTTAGGGTCCTCTGTATTTTTTTTCCTGGCATCCAGGCAGTGCACTACTAACCAGTTGTGGAAACTTACCCAGAAATACAAGTCCACTGGCTTTCTTTTCTGAGTTTTTGTTTTCAGACTGGGAGAGCTAGAATTAAGTTGTTACTCAATGTGCAGCCATCTTGAAAATCTCATGAGCTGGAGATTTATTGGTAGTTGGGAAAGATTTGTCATGGAGAAGGGAGTGTTGGGGGGACTTTTGGTTACCTCAGCTTCAATATATATTCCACCATGTACAATATGAGGGTAGTTAAGAGATATTTTGAAGAAATGGGTACTCAGGCAAGAAAGAATGGTAATACATTTTGGAGACTGGAACACTGTTTTAGAGTACAATTAAGTTCATTCAGGCCCTAGAGTATGGTGGGTACTAGCACCTGGCAGATTTTTTTAAACAAGTTGTTTTTTTTTTAACCATACAGTTAGAATAAACCATGCAATCCTTATTGATGCTGCATTTTTTTATCCCCTGGTGGTTTGCCATATTCTGTAAAAATAATCCCTTATCAAGACTGGAAAAAATGTTTATTTGAAAGGAATTTGTTTATCTTATCCAAGCACGTAATATACTTCCTTTGTGTTTTTCAGACCACTCACCTTTGGTGTATTCATTTTTGACCAATACTCTCCCTGAAGTATGATTGTGTAGGGTTAATTTACTTCTTTGTAGATAGGAAGAGTTAGGAGAAAATACTTTGTCTATACTCGAGGAACATGCTAATAAGACATCTGTTCAAAATTCCTCAATAGGTCAAGTTTGAGAAGAAATAAAGGACCAGATTACTTGGCACAGAAGAATATTTATAAAAATAAGCTCCTAGAGCAGTAGAAATATTAAATCAAGTGAAAGTTGACCTAGATTAATAAAGTGGAGTTCTCCAAAAGGAGGTTTCCAGCTACATTTTTCCCTGTCCAATCACAAGCTTTTAGCATTAAGAGTAAGACAGCAAGGGATGGATAACATTCTTCTTTTAGTAAATTAGTTTCTACCCAAATAGAGATTTTAGAAGTCTCAAGGAGATATTACTCCGTACTATACACAAAATCAACTGGCAATTTAAGAGTAAGTCTAATATAGCTAGCAAGCTTGGATTTAATGAGACTAGACCCAGAACAGAAAGAAAGAAAGTTTAATAGCCCCATTCACAGAAGAAAAAGTAAGGTATGTGCTTAAGAGGATGGGGAAAGGAAAAACACCATGATTTGATGGGATCTCTATTGAGATTCACTCATGGTCACCTGACAGATTTGTACAGAAATTTACCAGATTGGCAAAAACATGTTAGCTACAAAAGAAGAACTTGAAATTCAATATGCTGTGTTGGCTGCAGTTATACTGAAACAGGACAAAGATCTTCTCCACATGAGTTCCTGTCATCCAATTTTAATTTTCAACCACAGTTATAAAATGCTTAGTTTCTTACAGGCACAGTTGATTCATTTGGATCAAACCTGGTTTATAACTGGGTGAATATCATTTGACAACCTAATGAAAACTGCACTGATTATGGAAACTACTAATTCCTTTCATAAAATATATATAAAGGGTTGCAAGCAAGAATTAGAGATATTTGGTAATGAAAAAAGGACTCAGAAGACATAAACAGTATGGCAATCAAGAAAAGTTAACTTTATTTGAAGGTGATATTATTTTATACTTGTCAAATACAGAAAAGTAAATGTTTAATGTTGTGGTACAGTAGATACATTTTCAAGTCATTTTAAGATATAAAATTAATGAAGATAAAACAAAGAGGATAGAGTGGTAAACTATGTACCCAAGCATATATTGATTCATCAATACACATATTTATGAGGACATGATGATAGGAAGTATTTAGGTGTATGGATTAAAAATGATTCTATTATGGCAGCTAAGGATATGTGGGAAGAGACTAAACAAATGATAATATAAAAAACTGAGCAGTTGGAAGTTCTTCATTGTGGGTATAGATAATTAGATATAAGTAGTGAAAACAGATTCAGTCCATTTAGTTTTATATATGGGTCAGGCATATTTTTATCAACCAGAGGATAAGTTGCTCTATATCACTCTTTAAAACCAAATTGAAACTTTTCCTCAGAATACACTGGTTGTGCCCCTGTACTAAACCTGACTGATCAACTAGCTCTTCTTACTTGGTTCAACCTACCCTCCTCTTCTCAGTAATCAAGTTCCTTTTCTTAATAGCAACTTACCTTGTCCTTCTATACTATTACTTACATCTTCAGAATCTCATTAAGGAGACTACTTTTACTAATATATTGTATAATTTCAGCTCCTACTTTTTCTTTATGACTACTTGTATACTAATTCATTGTATAATTTAGCTGCCATCTTTTTCTTTATGATGTACAGCAACTACATTTTGTATTGTACTAATTGTATCTGTATATTTTGCACTATGTTATGAACAAACTACCTTTTTGATTATTCTCTGTACTACACCTGCAATGTTCATTGTATACATTAATTTTTGTATATGTGATTTTGTTTGTTTCCTCGGAGCTTATCTCCCCGGACTTCTACTGAAAATGGACATATACCCAGTTAGACTAGCCCGGTCAACAAATGTAAAATAATAAATAAAATAAATAAATGATAATTAATAAAGCATTGAAGGAATTTATGTGGGAGGGGAAGAGGGCAAGAGTTAAGTGGTTGATTCTATTCACTGAAAAAGTTAGGTTAGAATTATCTCATTTGAGGAAATACTTTACAGCTACTCAATTAAAGCTATTCTAAACCAGTACTGTGATGGAGACAAGAGATTTTGCAGGTTGGGATGACTGCAAGTTGGAGTAAAGAAAATAGGCAAAAGGAGCTGAAAGTTTACTGGAAAAATTATCAAAATAACCAAGGTTTTGGGAGCAAATAACCAGAGAGGGAAAGGTAATAGAGTTGGATGAGACCAAGTAGAAGTTTGGACTGTAGGTTAGAGACTGCCTTTCTTATCAAGGATTAATGTAGGAGTACAGGCAAAGAGAAGTGGATAGGGAAATGCTAAATGAAAGAACAGTTTTCATATAGTTTTTTTATGCTAATCTAGAATATAAGCTATCATTAAAAAGAGGATAATTAGTAGGGCATATGAAACATTGCATGATAAATATAAGAATTAAACAGAGGAGGTTAGAAATGATTGGAAAGAGAGACTGGAAAGTCAGTTTATAAAGGAGCAATGGAATGCCATCTGTATATCTCCCAAATATGCAACAAAGTCAAGGAGGTTTAGGATTTTTGCTTGGAATGTTTGCATAGGTATTTTTATACCCTAAGCAAACTTCAGATAATGTTTTCTCAGGTAAGCAGCAAATGCTGGATGTGTGATGGAAAAGAGAGAGGTAACTGTGAACATGTTTTTGTGAGTGTAATGACTTGTCAGCTTTTAAAACTTCCCTACAGAGTACTCTGTCAGAAAAGTTGGGGGAGCAAGTGGCTGTAACTAAAGAGGTGATTCTTTTGAACTGAAGCAAATGATCTGAATTGCCTACACATAGTGAAGTCATATTAACTGTAATGCTATTGGCTGTCAAAAAATGCAATTACTAGGAAAGAGGAATCAAAATCTAATCTGACTGCGATTCAAGTGCTGAACATTGTAAAGGAACAAATTACATAAAAATAAATTGAATTTGTGGGAACAATACATGCACAGTAATGTTCAAGAGGAGGAGTGAGGTTTAAGGGGAGGCAGGAGTTGAGCAATTTACATAATGTTGAACTGAGTAATTGTTAAACAGAAAAAAACACATATGCAATATATAATGCAGGAATATGACAGATGTTAATATGGATTTTTTTTCTGTTAATGTATGTGCATGTGTGTCTATATCTTAAGTAATTGTTTATTAAATATGTTAAAAATGAAATATAGGTAGTAAAACTTCTTAGGGAAAAAAGGTCACTCTAGATGGTTGGATGCCTCGGTTAATCTATAAGCAGGAGGAGATTTAAATGGAGAAAACAGCATATTTGTTGGGGAGGGGAGCAAGGCCAGTCCAGTAAGCTTTGTATTAGGTTTTCCTTTGTTTGACTGTATATAATTACTACATTTTTTGTTTATGAAACTGAATAGTGAAGTACTGCAGCCACATAGTTAGGCATTCAGATGAATGAGTTAGCTGGACCTCAGCAGGGGAAAGAAGGTTGAGAGACCCAATGTT
Source organism: Protopterus annectens (assembly GCF_019279795.1). Lineage (NCBI taxonomy): Eukaryota > Metazoa > Chordata > Ceratodontiformes > Protopteridae > Protopterus > Protopterus annectens. The sequence goes on from NC_056736.1 coordinate 391,891,790, forward strand.
AGGAAAGCTTTAACATATTTATGTAAAGCACTCTGAGAATTTGTATGGAACAAAAAATTGAAAGTCTTAAATCTTTGCTTTGTAAATAAAAAATTATCAAAATTATAAATTAATGTAAGCACTAATCTTGGGTGAACCAGTTGGATTAATGAAGACTGAGTTGATTTAATTTAAAGACTATAATGGTTGGCCACTAGGGCATAGAAAAAGTGCACTATGCATTGGGTCTGGACTATAAAGCAATAATATTATATAAAAAATTACTGGGAATAATAATTGACCATAACTTATGCTTTGATCAGCACATCCAACATGCAGTGAAACCTTTCCTAACAGAACTTCATATATGAATACAGCTCAGATCTATCTACTCCCTAATTGTCTATATTCCATATCACTTTCACTAACCTACAGTTCTTTCAGCTAGACAAACTGACCATCATAGCTCCGGGCCGGTTGGTTGAGAGGTCCCAGCCTTCCATCTACAAAATGAGAAAAATTACCTCTCATGATGTGAAACAAAATGGCAAAATGATGAACACTTACTGAATGCTTACTAACAACTTCAGCAAGGAAGCTCACAGGGTTGTGATATTTTTACTTATGGAATGATTCTTTTACTGAATTAATGCAATTAATTTCTATTTACCATGGATATATGTTAAAAAATGTGCAAAATTTAAATGTGTGACAGACCGTTTCAGTGTGGAACTTTAAGGAACATGAACTTTTTAAGACCCTAAATAAGGAGTGTTCCTCATAATGAGTTACACTTTAGAGGTATGATGGCCAGTCATATAAAATTGCAGTTTGTAAGTAACCATATTAGCCACATACACAAATGTCTTGTATTTCAATATTTTAATGGTTAGAGCCAACCATATACTAGCGTACACTCACTTTGACTGACCTCAGCATCTTCTCTGCCCAAAAAAGATACTCTGCTGTCTGTCAATAATTAAACTGGTATACATCCCAAAGAAACCTGCAGTCACTGAACTGGCACTTCTTATTCACTCAAAAATGTAAAAAAAAAATCCTAAATCCTAACTGTGACTGTTTACTACATATACATTGTTAAACTGTATAACTTGATGCCAGCAAATTTCAGAACTATCTTACCCCATATTCAATTTAAAATGTGTTTGAAAACATACCTTATAAATATAATGGGCCTGCACTTGTAGCAGTCATTTTACTAACCCCTCTTCATATGCATATATATATATATATATATATATATATATATATATATATATATATATATATATGGGTGTACTGCACTACATCGAAAATACGCTTCTTTGAAATAGAGCAGCAGACCCTACACTTCAGCAAAAATGGGCTACAAACAGATGTCCTATGCAGCTTGACTAAAGAAACTCCAGCTCAACTCAGTTGCTTACCGCCTACTCAGAGGCGATCTATGCCTGACGTACAAATCCATGTCAAACCCAGAATTAATGGACATGCTCTACCTCAAAAAATGCAAGTCCCTTAGAACTACACGCTCCAGGGACTTAAACCTCAGCACAAAAATAAATAGGACATGTTGGAGGGACAGATTCATTTCCCAGAGGCTCCCCCTCACTCTGGAATAGAATCCCAGTTCATGTTAGACATAGCCCTTCGCTGACCCTCTTCAAGCAAAATCTGGACGCGTGGATGGGAAATCGCAAATTTACCCCTGGGATCTCTTCTGTGTCCCTGCTAGACAGAGGCACAGTAAACTAATCTTAAAGGGTACATTCTATGACCTACTTTACAGAGGCACAGTAGGCTAATCTAATAGGGAGGCGGAAGCCAAATACACTCTGGCTAGGCTTATAAATGCCCTAGGGCAGATAGCCTAGTATCTACCTATGAACCTATATATATATATATATATATATATATATATATATATATATATATATATATATGGTTCTACCTCACATAAATGAAACACCAAAACACCGGCAACGCAATCACCGAAACCACATAACCGACAGTACAAAAACACGAAATCCCACATGCCCGACAACGAAATAACCGACGGTACACAAACACGAAGCCTCATACACTTCACACACCACAATCAACAAACAAAACACATTCCCCGTCCAAAAGCCACATATACAACACAAGCACACCAAAATCCCTACAAACCCACACTAAACCTCACATACACAACTACCTACAACCCTAACCCAAACCCTAACCCTAAGGTCCGTCACTACGACACTTACCTGGCCGCTCCTAACCCTAACTCACTTATCCGCCCTAACCCAAACACAATCACTACCGCACACTTACCTGACCTGCTCCCTAACCCTAACTCACTTATCCCGCCCCTAACCCAAACACAATCACTACCGCACACTTACCTGACCCGCTCCCTAACCCTAACTCACTTACCCCACCCCTATCCCCACAGACCGTCAATATCCACACTTACCTTACTCGCACCCTAACGTCCGTCACTACTGCATACTTACACAGCCTTTTCCCATGTCGGCATCCTCGGCGTCTGTGCTTTCATCTGTTGGGTCGGTCTTCTCAGCTGTCGATCTTCTGGGGCTCGCGATTTCCGTGTCGATGTTCCGGCGTGTCGTTTAAGTGAGGTAGAACCATATATATATATATATATGTGTGTGTGTGTGTGTGTGTGTGTGTGTGTGTGTGTGTGTGTGTGTGTGTGTGTGTGTATATATATATATATATATATATATATATATATATCAAATCAATAAAGTGGATAGATTGAATGGTACTAAGGTCATCTGTGGATGAAAGTGAGTGACCACAGCTGTGGTTTGATCACAAATAAACTGCTTTTTAACTGTCCTATCCTTGCCCTATTCTTTCTTCCCATCATTTTGCTTCCTGCAGCCTTCCTTGATTTGAAATCAACATTGACCACAGTGTATTAATCTGTTCTTATAACAAGTTATGAATGCATTCAGTGTAAAAGTGTTTACCATATAGAAACTACTTAGGTCTATTCGTATCAGCTGTTAATCTGAATTTATTTTTAAAATGGTTCTATATAGATTGCCTTTCCTTGTGTCTTAAATCCTACTGCCTGACACCTGTCCACCCACTTAGTTAACAAGCAGATTAACAAATATTTTTATATTATAACTATGCATATTATTATTTACTTATTTTATTAATGCTATAGTGTCTTGAACATTTAATTAGTTTTCTTATTTCAGGTTTACTAGAGTTTATCATTATTGTTTTAAAGACGTGATTGTTATTTTACTCTGATTAGTGTAAAGTAGTATTTTCTCCTGTCTTTCATGTAATCCTACTTAATCTTCTATCCTTTTTAATACTTTTCTCCTCCTTTTTTACACTTTCTGTTTATAACACTTTGTCTCATATGTTTCTCTGGGTCTGTCTTTACAGTTCTCCATTCCTTTATGAGCCTTTTACCTCATGCTCCTGTTATTTCCTTATTTCTGACTATACATCTTTCTACACTCATTCCATTTTCTGTCTTATACTGCCATCTTCACAGCTTCCACATTTTGCTACTTGTTTCATGCAACAAATACTCAATTTGTTCCTTCTTCCTTAGACAGTCTGTTTCAGTTGAAAATCCTTTATTAAACACACAGACAAGCGAGCCAAGTAAAACAAAAATAACAGAATAATAGTTTAATCACAAACTTTCTAACTAAATGTATACTTTTTATCAGGTATGGGAGTGGTTTATTGTGCTGTAAAACACAGTTTATTGGTATATGTGTTAACAAATTCACATCCCTTCCCTCATCAGTGTGGCATTCGAACTGCTCCTGCCCTACTTAGTAGCTGTCACAATAATATAACTTTTATGTACTTTAAATAAAATTAATAATGATTTAGTACCTCTTATTAACCAGATTATTAAGTGTGTGATTTTATCCAAGTCAATGTACTACATGGTTGGAAATATATAAACCTCAGACCATTTGGTAATCTAAAATATATATATATATATAAATATATACATATACATTTTGCATGCAAAAAATACATTGTGCAAGCCATATTCTATTTCCATAACCTATTGTTAACAAAGATCGCTTTTGTCCTTCTAGACTTCTTCAGGTATGTGTACAAGAACCTTAAAAAAATATTATTCTGTTGTTTTATGTTTTAGTTAGATCTCTTGTCTGTGTGCTTAATAAAGGATTTTTGACTGGAAACAGACTGTCTACCCTCCTTGGACTATTTTTGAATACTTAGTAATGCTCTATAATATTTCAAATAATAGTTTGTCTTGTTTGACTTAGGATGATAAACAGGAAATGACATAAAAAACGTCACAAGGTACATCAATGCACTTTAAACCACACCTATTCTCATCAGTTACATCCAGTCAAACTAAGGTATAAAAATATACAAAATGTGTACCTTAAAAAAGGAAACCCACTACATCTAATATTATAAAAGAATGATAACCTAATATTATATGAACTCAAGATTTGAGAATAAACTTTTATACAACGAGTTTACTATTAAAACCAAGATTGAAAATTTCATTTCAATATCATTTCCTGTTGTTTTATTTAAATTCTTGAATAGTGATTGAGTTTTGTATCTCTGATGAAGCTGCGTTTTTTACTGTGGCGAAAACGCTTTTTTGTATAAAATAAAACTAGCATTCAGACTTACTACGGAGTGGCTTGTTGGACTTTCGGACACCTGTTTGTGGATTTTATATCTATCTATATATATATATATATATATATAATCTTCCACACAGAGAAGTTTCTTAAACTGTTTTTTTTTTATTCTAAACATATAAGGATCTTAGAAGCAAATGCAAGGCAACCACTAATTCTGTAAATTGCCAATTCTTCCATACGTCAGACTCAAACCTTAGCAAAACCCAAGTCATTGTGATGAAATGCCATTTTTTATTTTACATTTGTTAACCAGGGCTGTCTGACTGAGCCAAAAAGGCCCTATTTCAGCAGAGGCCTGGGAAGAAAAGCTCCACAAAGAAAAATTACAGACACATTTAGTTAATTAGACATGATCAGTATACATACAAATTGCAAGAGATATGTATGTTTTTACAGTGGTATGCAGCACATAAACAGTTACAGTGGAGATAACAAACAAAAAAATATTAATTTTAAAAATAAAGGTAATTAATAGATTTGTGATGTACAGCTGAAATTTGGAAAATAGGTAGAATACATACATAGTACACATGTACCGTACATACATTGTAGATTAGCCAGTGTTTGTGAGTAAGATTGAAAACTATTATCAAGTGCTCTAGATTTAGTATGTATATGTTATCCGCTTTCACTAGCCTGGGGAGCAATCATGGCACTGCCAACTTTGCTTGAGATGTTGCCTGATGAGGTCTTTAAAGGAGGCTTTGGATGATGTGTTTTGAATGCTAGTAGGGACAGAGTTCCATTTTTAGCCACTGAACTACTATATAGTGCATCTCCAAAGCTATTGTAGCTGTTGGTGACTTCTAGTAGTAGTTTGCTTGATGATCTAAGAGGCCTTTTGGCTGAGTGATGTTGTACTAGGTTTTTGAGGGCAGGGCACTTATTGGGGAGGTAATAGAATGACAGAGGCAGAGCTGATTGTAGGTTAGGAGGTTGGGCAGTTCAAGCCAGCGGAGCTGTCTCAAAGCAGTACAGTGATGAGTTCTATATGATCAATTTGCAGCAATGCAGGCAATTCTGTTATAGCAGGCTTCCATTTTGCTTAGTTCAGTTTTGTTGAGATTAGTCAGAATGGGAGATGCATAGAATAGGGTGGATAGAAGTTGGGAGTGAGCAATGGCTGATCTTGTGTTTTTGGTAAGAAATGGTTTGATGTGGTAGAGTGACTCCAGTTTGGCATGTACTTTTTTAATAGTTAAGTTGAGATGACTATCAAATTTTAGGTGGGAGTCTATGGTTATTCCCAATAGCTTAGCCTGTGCCACTGGAGCAATTGGAGTAGCATTTGTGGAGTAGATAGTGAATTGACTGTCAGTATTTTTGTTAAAACTGGTTATAATCATAAGCTGAGTTTTCTTTGGATTGAGGATAAGATGGGCTTTGGTAAGGAAGTTTTCAACATCAGAGAATGCTAGTTGAGTTGTTTGCAGGAGGGTGGGAATGTTTTGTGCAGCACAGATTAAGGTAGTGTCATCTGCATACTGAATTATAGATGCATGCTGTGTGGAGGTATGGAGGTCATTTGTGAAGACTGTGAATAGCAGTGGTCCTAAGATAGAACCCTGTGGGACTCCTATAGTTATGGGCAGCTGAGGAGAGAGAGAATTTTCCCATTTCACAGCTTGCTATCAATGAGGGTAATACCAATTTTAGGACATGTCCATGTCTATATTAAAAAACTTGTCAGACTACTTTGCAGCTTGCTTCAGCACCTAGCATCACTTTACATCCTTTAAAACATCATGATGACCGGGCTGTATTTGCATTCCAAGCACCCTTAATCTCACAGAGTATCAAGATGAATGACAATGAAAGGGCATGGATCCTCTATCTTAGTGTTCTTCCTCCCTGCTTTCCTAAAACCAGCTATATCCAAAGTTGCCATACCTGTTGCCTTTCTGTTGAACAAGTATCTTAGTGATGGTGCATACACCTGCCGATGGAAATTGGCACACAAATCCAGTTTCTCAAATCATGTGACATACAGTTGCCTAAAAATATAAACCTGTCTCTGCCCTTTGTCTCATGCCTAAATTGCTTGAAAGAGTTTTGTGTACCAGCTTCTCAGTACAACCAAAGTTTCAGGATCAGATAGTAAAACAAACACAGCTTTTGTTCATCTGATCAACACAATCTCCTAAGCAGTGCACAAAGGCAATTGCAGTGGTTGTTTATTCTTTACTGAGGCCATTGGTACCATGTTTCATTCCTAGTTATACTTTAGATTCCACATTTCTGGTCTGGGGTATCAACATCAGTAGACACAGCAATGTTTGTCAGGCAGATGTTTCCATGTTAGGCTTACTCCCTCTCCAATCATGCAGTAGTGTACAGCGAAATATCTCATGGGTCAGTTTTGTAACCTCGGCTATACCTAGTTTTCATAAATGACTTAGCTGTCCTACAGACTTTGGCAAATCATTTGGTATGCAGATTATGTTGCTGTGTTAGCCAGAGGCCCCACAACTGCTCAGGTGGAAAATGAAATGCTGTTAAAGCCTTCCTCCTTCAAGGTACGAATCAATTAAAAAATCTCTGTATCTGAGCTCAATACATTAATTGCATTAAAATCTAAGACAGCCCTCTTTAGTACAGGGAATATTCAGTAAATCCAGCAAATTCAGTAATCTCCCAAGGCAGAGAAATTATTCCTTAGGTAAATGGACATATTTTTGAATAAATATCACTTTCTCAGCATGCATAAATTAAATTGTTAAAAAATACATAAAAATGGGCACACTGTGCTAACTTGAGCCAAGGGCTGACACTCAATGGTAACTAGACATAATGTAGCCAGAATTAACATTCATCCCATCTTTAACCTTTTTTGTAGTGCAATTACTGTAGCAGATTGGGGATTACAAATCTTTATCTGTTTAAAAACTTTCATTTTGTGGCTTTCTGTAGTGCTTTGTAGTTATCCCCACCCACCCTCCGTGTTGGTGTCTTACTGTTATACTTGGTGGCTTTGCAGTTGCCCGCCCCTACTGTAGATCTGATCTGGGACACTCCTCCCAGTCTAGTGTCATTAGCTCATTCTACCTAATACAGAGAGAACATTTGATAAGGCCTTCTGTTTCTCCTTTTTCCCTTTCAAAAAAAATAAAAAATTTGCCTGAATTTCCTTATGTTCTGACTGTGCTTCTCAAACATTTTGGAAATATAGAGTATATTTTAGAGCATTTATTATAACTGTAATTGCCTTAATATTGCTACAACTCAAGTGCTCTAGGTTGCACTGCATCTGAAGTGTTTGTGTGTTTTAGCTGCTTTTCTGTATATATAGACTTCTCTGTATATGTAGACTAGATACTTATTCTGCTGTGTTATTTCCTCTTAAATCGTTTTTCAGTTGTACACTTGCCTTGCTTCATTTAAAAAGTTTTAAATTACTAATTTTGTAGAGTTTTAATTGGATTTACTGTTTAGGACTACACACTCAAGTGTGTTAGCCTTTTCTGTGTTTATTTACTGTATTATTGCATTGTTTAGCCTGTTTCAACAACAACAAAATATATATATATATATATATATATATATATATATATATATATATATATACTATCTTGTTTGCTCATTTCCCACTTTTTCTAGCCAGTCCATATCCCAGGCCATGCTTGTCTCAAGACTTTATTTTCTGTGCTCAGAGCTATCCAGACCTTGCTGTGGCAGAGGAAAGTCCTACTGCCTACCAGTGGGACTGGTGAGCATTGTACTGCCTATCTAACGCTAGAGGAGTGGTTTCCAGCTCTGAAATTGTAATTTTATTAGCCTTTTTGGGCTGATTTCTATCCCTTTCAACTTTCTGGCTTAAATACGTGTGTGTTTGCACATTTTTCACATCGTGCAGCACTACGATGCTACAGTTAAACTATTCCAGGTGCCAGAAAGTCTGCTCTTCAAATTTTCCCTTAAAACTAGCTGGTTTCTCAGTAGTAGCACTAAAATCTGAACCCCTGTGACTAGCACTTGCTCTAGAACCTGCTGGAAAGCACTAGGAAGCCTGAAACTGATACAAACACTCATCTCTCCTTGTCAATAAGGAGAAATAAATCATAGGCACTAAACAGCCTACAATTGCAAAGTAACTTGCAAAGGTAAGGGAAAACAGCTCTTAAACTTTACAAAACAGCACCTAAACAGGCATGTCCAAGGGTCAGCTTCCGGTGATTTCTCCTGTCTACCTGGTGAATCTGGGCATACTGGGGTAATGCGGCAATTGCCTCATGTACACAGATAATCCTCTCCTCCTACCACCCAACACTACAACCTGCGAGAGATGCACTTATATAGCCAAAGTGGCAGCAAAGCTCTCTCTGGTCAAGATTGTGCTAGACAGTCAAGAGGAGAAGGCTAACACCTGCATTACACCTCTAGCAACTCATAGTCCTTCAAAACCCACACCATCAACACCCACACATAGCAACACTAAACCCACATATGTGGAGGCCCTTAACATTAACCTGCCGAAGCAACAAGGACCTTCGAAGACGAAACGCAAGCAAACACCAGTCACAACCAAAGTGACACATAGCTCACAACACCAGTGTGCCACCCAACAACAGCCCCTAAGGCAAGACAATGTACCCAACACTTTAGACATAGGTGACTCTATAGTCAGGCAGACTGATGTCCCACTCACCAGGCTGAACAAGGAGAAAATTACAGTCAGCTGCCTGTCGGGTGCCAGGATCTGCTGCATAATGCATGCACTGAAGTCACTCCACAACAAGTACAAATATGACTCTATCATTGTCCATGCTGGAGTGAATGACTTGAGACGTACCTCCCTGGACTACATGAAAAGAGACATGGAAGAGCTCTTGGATCATGTGACCCAGGCAGGTATGACCCTAGCCCTGAGTAGCATCCTGCCTTCACCCAGAATGATACCACAGTATAAGGACAAAATGATTGACTTCAACAATTGGCTAAGCTTCTGGTGTCATACAAAGGGGATCCAGTATTTGTCTGCCTGAGAAGACATGATCGACAAACCACGATGCTTTGCCAAAGATGGTCTGCACCTGTCACCCCTGGGATTCAGGTTACTGGCTAAAGCTCTTGCCACCCCTATAGTTCCTTTTTTTGGCAAGGTTCAAAGGATAAAACCACCACCGTAACAGATACAAGCATGCAAAATCTGAAGGTAATGCTACTCAATGCTAGAAGTCTAAACCTCAAAATGCACACTCTCGAGGCACTCCTAATAATGGAGAACATCGATATCTGTGCAGTGACTGAGACCTGGTTCAAGGCTCCAGAGAGCACCACTGCAATACCAGGCTACAATTCTTACCACACTTTTCGGCCACAAAACCAAGACCAAAACACTAAAGGTGGAAGAGTGTCCATATTCACCAATGATATTCACACCTCCAGGCTAGTTGCTCAACACAATGCATCTGAAATTCTCCAGGTGCAACTGACACTAGGTAAGACTGCAATCCAAATTGTAGCTTGCTACATATCCCCCACCATACCCCAAGATTCTCACTACACCTTCCTGAATATACTGGAAATATTAAGATACAACCAAACACCCTAATACTGGGTGATTTCAACTACCCTGCCATTAATTGGAAAAACTACTCAGGTACCAACTCCTTTTCCCAACAGTTCTTGGAATTTATAAATTCCAACACCCTGGATCAACTAATCCATTGTCCCACCAGGGGCTCCAATATCCTAGACCTGGTCATTACCAACATGGGAGACAGATGCTCCACACCAGTGGTCACCCCCTCATTGGTCAGGTCTGACCATAAGCAAATCACCCTTGACATCCACATCCCACCTCCACCACCCAGTAAGGAAACCTCCTTAAAATACTTCTCCAAAGCCATCTGCATGCTACTGAAGTCAGAAGTGACAAACTTCACAACACCCACGCAGATGGGATCTGGAAGTTCGACTGCAGAATCCTACACTAAGGCACTGTACGAGCACATCCATTCGTGCATGAATCGTGCCATCCCAAATAGAACCAAGATGATCTTCTCCAAAAAAAAAAAGCCAATCTGGTGATCCCCTGCTATAAACAAACTATACAACAGAAGGAAGAAACTGTTGCAGAAAAGAGGAAAATCCCAGGATGCAAAAAACTCCCTCACCAGCCTCAGTAAGAAACTGAGATCCCTCATAAAATCCTCAAAAGCTAGTTATGAAAATAAAATTGCCAAAGATTCCAAAGACAACCACAAGGCATTCTATAGTTATGTCAAGAATCTAAATGGCAATGCTCAGATCTGCTCTGAGCTACAACAGAATGGCATTAAATATACTGATCCCAAGGATATTGCCAATATCCTGGCAGATCGATTTAGTGCCAACTTCACCCCCCTCTCACCCCCTAAAGGGCCCATCTCAATACCAAAAGATTGCCAAATTCCGATAATCACAGCCACACAGGTAGAAATAGCACTATCCAAAGCTAAGAATACAGCATCCATGGGACCAGATGACATCCCAGGCTGTGTACTACATGAACTACAAAATGAACTGGCACCCCACCTAAGTCTCCTGTTTAATCATAGCCTCACCTCAGGCTTTGTGCCCACTGAGTGGCGCACAGCTACAGTTATCCCGCTCCACAAGGGAGGATCCACCTTGGATCCCAGGAACTACTGTCCCATCAGTCTGACAAGCCTGATCTGCAAGGGCATGGAACGCATTATCATGGAACTTATAAACAAAGACATTGGCAACCTTCAAACACTGGACCCCACCCAGTTTGGGTTTGTGAAGGGCCGATCTTGTCTCCTGAATCTGATTGACTTCTTCAAATCAGTCTCCAGAGCTGTGGACGAGGGTAAGGCAGTCCACACAGCCTATCTGGACCTCGCCAAGGCCTCAACACCATCCCCCACTCTGCAATCATTGATAAACTTACTAAGCTGGGCATAAATCCCTACGTCACTTGATGGGTTGCCAACTGGCTTACTGACAGAACCCAGACTGTAAAAGTAGCAGACTCTGAATCCAGCTAAAGACAAGTGACAAGTGGAGTACCTCAGGGTTCAGTCCTGGGACCACTCTTGTTTGGCATCTACTTCTCTGAAGTACAAGCCAACACTAAGGGACTCTGGCTAACAAAGTTTGCAGATGACTGCAAACTGGGAGCCATTATAGAATCCCCAAATGATGCGGATATTCTACAAAAGGGCCTTACAGAAACAGATGCCTGGTACCAGAGCCATGGGCTCAAGCTTAATGCCAAGAAATGTATAGTTATCCCCTTTGGAAAAAAACATGTACCCATGAACTACCACACAGGAGGCAGGACACTAAAAATCGAAAGTGTGATGAGAGACTTAGGGACACAAGTGGACAGTGGTCTCACTTTCGATAACCACATCGCCACAACAGTCAGGAAATCCTTCTATGTGGCACACCTCATCAATAAGGGCTTTTCATCCAGAAAAAAGAGTTCATTGTCCCACTGTACTCATCCCTCATTAGACTCATTATAGAGTATAATGCCCCATTTGGTATGTACCTCACAAGACATCTGCAACATCTGGAAAGGCCACAGAAATACCTCACTAAAATAATCACAGGCCTAAAGCAGATGCCATATGCTGACCATCTAAAAAAAACTCCAGCTATACTCTGTGGCATATCATCTACTCAGAGGCGATCTCTGCTTAACATACAAGGCCATGTCAAGCCCTGAGCTGTTGGACATGCTCCACTTAAAGAAATCCCAATCCCTCAGAACCACATGCTCCAGGGATCTAAACCTTATCATCACAATGAACAAAACATGCTGGAGGGATAGGTTCCTGACCCAGAGACTCCCCATACTCTGGAATAGACTGCCCATACATGTCAAGCAGAGCGCCTCATTGGCCCTCTTCAAAAGGAACCTTGATGATTGGATGGGAGATAGGAAATTCACCCCAGGGATCATGTCAGTCGCACTGCTGGACAGGGGCCCAGAGAAGTAAATATTGTGGGAAGAAATTTCCAGGGAATTGTTATGGCTAGGCTTGCATAGGCCTTAGGGTCGATAGCCTAGTACCAACCTATGAACCTATGAACCTATTATGCCTCCACAATACACCAATACCATACTCAATACCATACCTCTCCACTTCTCTCCCTGCCCGCTTATCAAACCCCAGTCACCTGAGTTGCAGTTAGGACTCCATCTTGCTGCACCATGGAGCCAGGCTGTTTCTGTATGCTTTTGCTGGCATTTTTACAGTATTTGCCATGGCTGTGCCAGTGGTGCAACCTAGGTCACCAGCCCCCCACACACAGGTTCTGAATGTCCCATGCCTAGAGTCCTCCTGGTTCCAGACCTTCCTCCTCAATGGGTTTTCTGAGGGGGCAGGCATGATGGCTCACCTGTAGCCCCTGGTAGTCACCTATCAGAGTGGAGCTCCATTATTTCCTCTGGTAGCACTAACCAGGGATTCACAATTTCTTGCCTGCGGGAAGTTAATGGAGGTGGTAGAAGACTTGACTGACCAACATCTGGAAGTTTACATTGGTCACCTGGATAGGGTCCCTGAGCAACTTACAAAATCACACTACTGCCTGTGTCTGCCTTCACACTCTCAGGTGGGATCCATCGAGGGGATGGTCAGGGTGCTGACTGTCCTTTCCCTGGGTATAGCAGTAGCAGTTAGATACAGAAGAGTAGACCCACCCTATTCCCCAGACTGATGCTGCCCTTCCTTTTGTGTCATTTCCTCCTCCCCCTAATTCTTGTCCAGTCTTTCCCATCACCACCATCCTCCACTCATCTGTATACCTATAAATCCATTTTTCCCCCCTCAAGTGTGTCAGCATCTCTCTGTCAGTATTTGTCTCTGTTTTAGGTTTGTTGTCTATCCCAGCTTCTAAAATTCACTTTCTTGCTGTCTCTTGTCTTACCATTACATTTTCCCAGTCTTAGAGTCTGTAAAAAAATCTGGTGCTTGTCCTGGCAAAAAAAAGGTATACCCTTCTTCCCCCTACTGTCAGGGTCTTGTCTTGTATGAGATGTTCTTGGTTATTGGCTAGACAGGTAGAAGGGATTTATAACTTCAGTGGAGACTGATGATTAAAGGATGGAGATACATCCATAAGGATGTGTAGATGTCTAATGACCGTGTCTTTCTTAAAGGGTGTGTCATCTATGCAGTATGTTGAGAAATTATTTATTTACCAAAGTTGATTGTACTATATTTTCTAGCATTTAATTTGATGCTATTGTCCTTGCACCAATTTGCACAGTCCAGCCTATCCTGGAGCACCTTAACGTTGGGAGGTGCTTACAATTATCAGCAAATGTTATTAACCAGAGACACGGGATGATGGATTGTTGATCAGGGATTTAAATAGAAGAGGACTGAACTTTGTGGAACCCCACTTGTGACATTTTTACTCACTGAGATGGCCTCTGCAACTCCAATGACATGTGTTCTATTCAGCAACCAGTTTGCCATCCACCTTACTAGAGAAAGCAAAGTGTACTGTTTAGGTTCACCAGTTTATTAATGATGCCTGCATTGGGATAATATCATATGCCTTGGCCAGGTACAAGTATGCCATGTGTTCTGCATAACTACCATCAATCTATTGAGTTACTCTTTCAAAGAAGTTTACAAGATTACGAAGGAGTGGCATGTCTTTGACAAAGCCAAATTTATGTAGATCAAGGACTAAGTGATTATCTGTGTCTAAAGTCATGAAGTCAGAAAGGATATCTTTCATGGTTTTACAGACAAGGCTGGGGAAACTAGTGGGTCTATAATTAGCAGGGTTGGAGGACGAGCCTCCCTTATGTAGGGTCATGGCTATTCTCCAGTCTTTGTGGGTTTATCTCCTTATTTGTTTTTAAATGAATAGTTTAGAATATTAGTTTGCGTGCATTTTCATATTTCATATAATATAGATTTTTTTCACCTTCATTTCATTTACAATACACAATATAGTGTTTAGTGTAATGAGTTCTGCCATATTTTATGTAAAATATGATTTTACAAGTGATTTTGATGTGGTTTTAATATTCAACCTCAATTTGTCATTCTTTAATTGTATCCTGTGTTTTTAAAAAAAATTTTTGAGAATCTTTTGAGAATTAATTGGATGATGTTATCAATCAGTGTTTAATTATTCAATTATTTAATTGGGGTGGGGTATATATAGAGAAGTGGATATCTGGGTAAATTGTTCTGAAGAAGTCCCTGTATTACTGGGGAAGAAAGCGCTTAACGTTCAATAAACTTTGAATTTGGTGGTTCATCTCCTTCTCCTGGTTTGGATTATTTGGGTTTATCTCCTTGCAAGACTCATATTAAAGAGGTTTAATAGAAAATCTGATGTCCTTTTCATACTTCCTCACTACTGGGTCTAGGATCTGATCCTCAGATCCAATACAGCCACTTTACTCTAGACTTCGGATCCAAGCCTCAAGTTCCTCTTTACCCATAATCCCCTAAACCATCCCTAAGCCCTCAGATCTTGTTTGTTGTCATTCCAGTCAGATGGAAAATCAAGCCTCTCTTCAGTTTTGGAAGTGTTAAGTGCCTTTTTCAAAACAGTTTTTTGCTATTAGTGTTCCTTTTTCTTAAGATGGTGTTAGAGTTGCTCCTCCCTGCTCTTGTAGTTGTTTCTGTTCTTACTTTTATCCTGTTAGTTAACTTTTAGTACTTGCAGAGTGTGCATATGTTAAGTACATAGGCAGGTTAGTGACTAGTTCTTGTGGTTTTAGAGTGGGTATTGTTTAAAAAAGGTATACTAGTTTAAATTTATCTTTTTCTCTTGCTCATGTCTTAGTTTTCACTGGCGTCAGGGACCTGAGTTTTTTTGTTGGTTTCTTTTTTGCTAGCCTCCATCTCTTGCATGTGTGTGTACTTTAGGATGTCTGAGAAACTGGATAAACCTACTGGCTTCAAAAAGTGCAATTCTTGTGGGAAGAAGATCCCAAATTCTGATACCCACAAGAAATGCATATACTGTTTGGGAGCTGCCCATCTGGAACTCCTTGTTCGGTGTGCAGTACCTTCAATCCGAGAGCTCTCTTGAATTGAAGAAACAACTGATCCTTAAAGGGTTATTGCCTGCTGGGGCACAACCCCCCCATACACACTAAACAGGTGGTCCCAAAGCCAAGGAAGAAACACCACAAGTCTCCTTCTTCTTCCTCAGAGCCATCCTCAAAACTTAGGAAGGTAACATTGGAGCTGACCTCTGTTCATCCAGCCTCGGATCCTCCCCTTTCCTTGGATCTGATGGTCTCGGCTCCCAGTACCAGTTCACCTGCCTGATCCATCCCAGCATCAGATCCTAAGACCTTGGATACGACAGCTAGACGCAATACCCCAGACCTGGATATTCAGACAGTGTCTCCGATGCTGCCACCCAAAATATTTAAAACATCTGCCAAGCCCTTGAAACACCCTTCACCACCTTGTCTAGGCCTTTCAGGAGCTTCTCCAATCTGGATATGGACAGGATGATGCCGAAGTTCCTTAGGGCTCAAATTCAGATGGGGGTTATTCCAAATGTATTCTCTACTGGATCCGTGAGCTCTCCAGTCAGACAGTGACTATATCTTTCTCTGATCTGACCACTGGTTTTGGAGCCCAAGGATGTGAAATCCCAAAGAGGCATGCTGTTGGATCCTAAAAAGTCCCTGACTTTGGATCCAACAGCCACCCTGTACAGTTGTCTTAGGATCAGAGCAGGTCTCAAATCCCAGAGGTCTGTGCTGGGTCTGAGGGACAGGGTTTGGCTCAGATTTGTTCAAATTGTTGCCTTTCCCTGGGTACCTTGGCTCTAGACAGCTTGGGTCTAATTCTCTTTGGACGATGCAGATCCGGGGCTGGGCCCGACTTCCTCACCTCAGCGGCTTTGGCTCAGAGGGGTGAGGAAGAGGTTTCTCTGGGTCTGTCAGCCTTCCAGGTTGTAGAAAGGGTTCTCTCTGCAGCCAGAGAACCATCTTCTTCTGTCTTGATTCCTACTCCCCATCCTCCATCTGCTTTGTGTGCTGAGCCCATCACTCCTGTTCTGTCAGGTCTGCCAGTTCCAGAAGGTTTCCATGTACATCATGCACAAGGACTCCCCTCCTCTTTCGATACCTTCCTGGACCACTCCACTGAGGAGACTCCTCGAAAGAGGTTGTGCAAAAGGAGGCACATAGACTTCCCCATGGAGTCTCACACAGAGGACACAGACTTTGAGGAAGGTGAAGGATCCCCCTGATCACCACCTGATGATGTCTACTTGGGGACATCATGGAAATCCTTAGACAAAGAGATGGATATTCCTCCCAAAATCCTGCTCCTGAAGAGACTGTGTTTCTGGAGGCTTTCAGGGCTGGACCATCTACATCTTGGGTGACCCCCTCCCCCCATGGCTAATGATGAGCTTATTGACCTTGTCTACCGCTGAACATGGAAGGAGCCAGACACTGTTAAACCATTTCCTAAACATCCAGATAAAATACTATCTCCACCTGCCGACCACCAATACTGGCATAAGGTAGTTGCCATGGATGCTATGGTTGTGACAGCAGCCACAAAGATGGAGCTAGCACAGCAGAGCACCACTGTCCATCCTTCAAGCAAGGAGTCCAGAGTGATGGACAGGTTTGGGAAGCATGATTACTGCTTAGCTATTTTTGCACTGAGGTCATTGAATTTTATGGCCCACTTCACCTGTTTGCAGAGAGATTTGATCAAAGAGCTCTCAAATTCTCTTGCTGTGTCCATGTCGGCAGAGGACCTTAAGAAATTTTCTTCACAGCTGGCCAGTCTATTATCTTTAGCTAACTCATCAATGAGGCTAATTGCCCATACAGCAGAAGGCGACTCTTGAACAGCCGGTTCAGGCATAGCCATATGGTGACATGCCTGGATGAAGCTCTGTGATTTTGCGGAACCCTTTAAGATGTCTTTTGTTGACACCACTTTCGATGGTTCCTCCCTATTTGGACCATCAGTCAAGGAAACCTTTACTTGCAGTGAGCAGGAAGGAAAGACCCCGTCTGCTGTTGGAATCAAGTTTTCTACCCCTCAGCATACCTCCTCCAGAAACCAACGAGTTTGCAAGAAAATGTGGTTTCATAAATATCAGGCACCTTTCCAGGACTCGCGGGGAGATTCCTCTTCCAGAGGCACAGGAGGAGGTTTCAATGGCAGGCGTTAGCCTAGAGGCAGAAGAAGTCCTCAGAATCAGGGCTTTAGGGATTCCTTTCCTGACAGGCCCTATCAGCGCTCCTGAAGTGCTGCCTGACTGTTCTTCTCTGGTGGCAGTTGGGGATGTTATTTACTGCATCCAAAAGCCTGGACAAGTATTACACAAAACAAATGGGTGCTTTCCATTGTGTCCAGAGGCTATTGCATTCCCTTTCCTGTTCTTCCTACAACACTAAACAGAAAACTCCTCAATGTTCCACCCAGTCAGAGAGAGTTAGCAGGCCTAGAAATCCAAAAGCTGCTTTAGAAAAGAGCTATCCAAAAGGTCCCAACCAAACAAATAGGATTTGCTACTTACACTTCTTTTTGGTGCCAAAGAAAACAGGGGACTTTAGACCAATCCTGGATCTAAGCAAGCTGAATCAATATGTAAAGAAATCCAAGTTCTGAATGGTTACAGTGAAGTCCATTCTGCTGCTTCTGGGCAAAGATGACTGGATGTGCTCCATTTATTTTCAGGATGTGTACTGTTACATAAAGATACACAGGCACTCCAGGAAATTTCTGCGCTTCCAGCTGGGAGCCAATCACTTTCAATTCAGAGCACTACCCTTTGGTCTCACCACAACCCTGAGTATTCATCAAGTGCATGGCAGTGGTAGCAGCTCACTTGAGATTCAAAGGATTCCAGGTGTTTCTGTACCTAGATGACTGGCTCCTTACTACCCCAACCAGTCATCAACTAATTCATGACAGAGATTATCTGATACACATCTCAAACTTTTTAGGAATTTCTGTAAACTTGGCAAAATCAAAGCTAACTCCAGTGCAAAATCTAGAATTTATAGGAACTCAGCTAGATACCTTTCACACAGTGGCTTATCTTGCAACACACAGAATATCTTCCTTGAGAAATCGGATACAAGGCATGATATCTGACCTTTCACCTCCTGTGAGGCTGGTATTACAGGTACTCAGATTCATGTCAGCAGCAATAATACTAGTCCCCCTGACCAGGATTTCATGTGGATACTCTAGTGGACTTTAGCAGTTCAATGGTCATTCCTTCATCATCCTCTTTCTATGCCTATAAAACTCACACCAGTTTGCAAATGTCATGTTTGTTGCATTCAATGCCAGGACCTGCACTTGGGCAGGCCATTTTCTCTTCCCCCACTAAAAGCCACAGTGACCACGGATGCTTCCCAAATGGGGTGGGGGGCATTACAACAGGAAGTTGGTACAAGGCACATGCTCCCTGTTAGAGACCAGGTTGCATATCCACATCCTAGAGATGAGAGCAGTCCTTCTGTTGTTGCAATCATTTTAGGACAATGTCCCTTTAAGGACCATTGCTATGCACACAAACAGCATGTCAGTGGTCTGGTACATCAACAAACAAGGAGGAATGAGTTCTTACCCATTTTGCAGGGAGGCCATGAGGGTTAGGGAATGGGTGATCCCTTCAAACCATTTTCTAATTACAACGCACATACCAAGGAAAAACAATATATTGGAGGACAGACTCAACAGGTTAATTTTGATTTCTCATGAGTGGCCTCTCAACCAAACAGGAGCGAACAAGATTTTCAGCCATTGGTGCCAGCCTTGCTGCAACCTCTTTGCCTCTCCCCTCAACAACAAGTGCAGCAAGTATTTAACTCAGATCCCACCTCAGGGGGGAGTCACCGAGGGATGCTCTAGTCCACGATTGGCCCCCGGATCTTTTCTATGCTTACCCTTCTCTACCCCTGATCCCAAGATTTCTTCAGAAAGTAAGCATGTCAAAGAGCTCAGTCATCCCCATTGCCCCCTTTGACATCACCAGGTGTGGTTCCCCTTCCTATGGTCTCATCTCCAGTATCCTCCATGGATTCTGGAGCCTTCTCAGGATCCCCTCTCTCACCCGTCAGAACTTTAGCACTCTAATCTCCATGCCCTTAAACTAACTGCATTTTCTATATGGGCTTGCAAAGAGAACAGTGATCCTTTTTCAACTTCAATTCCAGATATTTTACTTTTCCTTAGCCACCTCTTTGATCAAGGAGCTAGTTTTTCCAATAATTTCTGCTCAACATCTGAGCTGTTGGCTGGCTGCGATTTACCTGCGAAAATCAACTGGACACACAAGCTGATTTAAGCATACTTTTCTCTGCACTTGGCATTATTTAAGATTAGTACTGCATTTTACTTACTTGTTTCATTGAATATTAATTGAATATTGTGTTCTCTGTCTTTCTGCAGTTAGTTTGCTAGACGTGTGAAAAGTGTAGCCATCTGGGTTCATTGGAGGTTGTTTCTCTTCTTTTGAAATTCTGTGTTAACTCTTAGCCTGGGGTTTCTGTTTGCATTATAATCAGTGTTAGTCACATTTCTGTGAATCATTTCTGCTCAACATCTGAGCTGTTGACTAGCTGTGATTTACCTGTGAAAATCAACTGGACACACAAGCTGATTTAAGTATACTTTTCTCTGCACTTGGCATCATTTAAGATTAGTACTGCATTTTATTTATTTGTTTCATCAAATATTACTTGAATATTGTGAACTCTGTCTTTCTGCAGTTAGTTTCCCACCCTCCTTCCCTGTTCTTGTTGTGGTGTTAATCTTGGTGACTTTGGAATTGCCCGCCCCTGCTGTAAATTTGTTTTTGGACACTCCTCCTGGTCCCATCTCATTTGCTCACTCAACTGAGTACAGTGAGATCATATTTTGATTTCAGACACTCCTACCAGTCCCATCTCCTCTGCTGTATACAGAGAGAGCATTTGGGAAGGACACCCCCTATAGTCTCTTAATCTGCTCTCTTCCCTCCCTCTTCACAAAAAAAATATTTAGACTTTATTCAGCTGCTCTTACTTAACTGTCTTCTACCTTATTACCTTAGTTTGCTGTTCTGTGTGCTCTTAAGTGTTTAGATGCTCTTATTCTGCACTTATTACTGCTTGTTAGTAGCACTTATTACTGCTTGTTATTATTCAGATTAATAGTATTCTGACTATCTTAGTTTTGGTTGTAGCACTTGTGCTTCAGGCCATTTATTTTACATTTAGGGTTTTTGCAGACAAACCCTTATCAAACCCTGTTCTCCATAAGTCTGCCAAGTACTCAGAGCACTATGTCTGGACAATTCCCATCAGTTTCTCCTGCCAGCCTGGTCGACATGGCCATACTTAGACAGTGTAGCAACTGCCTCATGTTTACGGACAGTCCCCTTCTCCTAGCACATAATTCTTCTACTTGCGAGAAATGCATCTGCATCAGTAATGTAGAATCCATGCTCTCTCACACCACAGTCAGTACTCCTGACAAAGAGAAGATTGCCAGTGCAAGCACCACATCACCCACATCACAGCGCTACACACCCACCTATGCAGGGGTCCTCAACAAAAACTTACCTAAACAACAGAGACCCCCAAAACACAAACACACTCACAAACATTCCACACACAACATCAATCACATCACACACAGTAGTCAGCACACCAGTGTCTCACAAATACAGTCCATTAAGCAAAACAATAAGCCAATGCAGCCCATAAGGCATAACAATAAACCAAACATACTAGTCATTGGCGACTCAATAGTGAGACACACCGATGTCCCCCCTCACCAGGATCAACAAGGAGAAGGTCACAGTCAGCTGTTTGTCATGGGGCTAGAATCTGCCACATCACACACGCACTCAAGTCTCTCCACAAGAGGTACAAGTATGACTCTGTCATTGACCATATTGGTGTGAATGACTTGAGACATACCTCCCTGGACTATATGATGAGATACATGATTGAGCTCTCAGAGTATGTGCACCAGGCAGGTATGACCCTTGCCCTAAGCAGCATCCTACCTTCACCAAGAATGATATCACAATAACAACAAAAAATGTTTGACTTCAACAATTGGCTTAGTGTCTGGTGTCTTTCTAAGGGGATCCAGTATCTGTCTACCTGGATGACATGGTCGATAGGCCATGATGCTTTGCAAGAGATGGCCTCCACCTATTACCCCTGGGGTTACAGATCTTGGCCAAAGCTCTTGCCTCCCCATTGTGCCTTTTTTAGGCCATGTCCAAAAAACAAATCCTCCAACATAAAAGATCTGTCAAAAAGCAAATTGAAGGTCATGCTGCTCAATGCTAAGAGCCTTAATCTGAAAATGCACTTACAAGAGGCTCTCCTCACACTGTAAGATGCCCATGTCTGTGCAGTCACAGTTCAGGGCTGCAGAAAACACCCCTGCCTTACCAGGCTATACCTCATTTCACAATTTCTGACCCCAAAATGGCGTCGGAAAGACTAAGGGTGGTGGAGTCTCTATCTTCATTAAGGACAGGTACACATCCAGACTGGTTTACCAACATGATGCACTGGAATTTGTCCAGGTGCAACTGACAGTTGGCAAAACACCCATCAAAGTTATAGCTAGCTATAGACCCCCTCTATGTCTCAGGACACCCACTCCTCCTACCTGGACCTACTTGACTCCATCAAGTTACCCCCTAACATCCTGATCCTTGGTGACTTCAACTACCCCACCATAGACTGTGTGAACTATTCCTGCACTAATGTACACACCCAATGATTCCTTGACTTCATCACTTCTAACCCACTAGATCGGCTGGTCTTATCTCCCACAAGGGATAACATACTGGACTTGGTTCTCACCAACATGGGTAACTGCTGCACCACTCCCTTAGTATGTTCTTCCCCAGTGAGATGAGATCATCGGTCTGTCTCATTCGAAGTTTCTATCCTACCCAACCCATCCCTAGCCATAACCCGGCTAAAAAACTGCTCAAAAGCTGACTACAGCTTCATACCACCGTCCCCCTCAGATGATGCAGACAACTATGCTAAACATTACGCCAGTTCAGTATACCTGTACAACTGCATGGATTCAGCCATACCCAACAGAACTAAAATCTTCTCCTCAAGGAAACACAAACCTGTCTGGTGGACATCCTCTATCAACAGGCTTTACAATAAAAGTAAGAAACTGTTGTCCAAGGGTAAAAAGGAACAAATTCCAAACTGGAAAAACTCCCTCCTCTGCCTCAACAAGCAAATTAGATCACTAGTGAAAACCTCCAAAGCCAATTATAAATTGAAACTAGCCTCCAAAACAAAGGGAAACCGCAAGTCCTTCTTTAGTTACATTAGGAACCTCCATGGCAAAGCCCAAGTTTGTTCCAAACTAGTACTTAATGGTACCACTTACACTGATCCTGCTGATAGGTTCAGCACAACCTTGATCCCCTTATTGCCCCCCAAAGGCCCAGTCGACAGCCTCAATACTTGTCCCACACCTCACATCTCTGCAGATCAAGTGTTAAAGGCCCTATCCAAGGCAAAGAACACAGCTTCCATGAGACCTGATAGTATCCCTGGCTGTATTCTGGCATTGAGCACCCTATTCAACCACAGCCTAACTACAGGCTTCATTCCAGCAGAGTGGAGGACTGCCATTGTCATCCCTTTGAACAAAGATGATACCACTACTGACCCAGGAAACTATCGCCCCATCAGCTTGACAAGTGTGATCTGTAAAGTCACAGAGCGTATTATTATGAATCTCATAAAAAAGGACATAATCAATCTCCAAACACTCGACCCCACCCAGTTCAGAATTGTCAGGGGCAAATATTGCCTATTGAACCTAGTTGACTTCTTTGAGACTGTCACCAAGCCCCTGGATAAGGGAAAGTCAATACATACAGCTTACCTTGACCTGGCCAAGGCCTTTGACACAATCCCCCACTCTGGCATCATCGAAAAGCTAACACAACTTGGTGTTAATCCCTGTCTAGTCAGATGTGTGGCCAACTGGCTCACAGATAAGACCCACAAGGTCAAAATAGGTGCTGCCAACTCTGACAGCAGACCTGTCACTAGTGGTGTTCCCCAGGGATCTGTCCTGGGACCCCTACTGTTTGGCATATATTTCTCACAGGTCCAGGCAAAGACAAAGGGCCTGTGGCTGACCAAGTTTGCTCATGACTGTAAGTTGGGTGTTGTCATTGACTCCCCAATTGATGTTAACATACTGCAAGAGGTCTCACAGCTATAAATGACTGGCGCCAAAGTCATGGCCTTAGGTTAAACACAAAAAATGTATTATCATACCATTCAGCAAAAACATGGCCCCTACTGATTACCACATCAACAGCCCCCTAAGCACACAACCTGTGGTGAGAGACCTGGGTACTCAGATTGACAACAATCTCACATTCGACCATCATGTGGCAGTGGTGGTCAGAAAAGCCTTTTACTTGGTTCATCTCATAAGTAAAGGGATTGCATCCAGAAAAAATTAGGTTATTGCCTCTCTGTACTCCTCCCCTTATTAGACCTGTAATTGAGTATAATGGCCCATTTGGTATGTACCTCTCCAAATATTTGCACCAACTGGAAAGGCCTCAGATATACCTCGCAAAGAGAATCCATGGCCTCCAACACCCATCCTATGTGGGCAGGCTTAAATCACTATCACTCTACTTGGTATCATACAGATTGCTCAGAGGTGATCTTGGTCTCGCCTACAAGGCACTGTCAGACCTTGCCCTACTGGAGATGCTCCATATCTGTAAGTCTAAATTCTCATGCATTACCCCCTTGATAGGCCTAAATCTAATATGCAACATCAACAAAACCTGCTGGAGAGACAGGTTTGTCTCCCAGAGCCTGCCCCGTCTCTGGAATAGACTTCCCATACATGTCAAACAGAGTACCTCACTGATCCTCTTCAACCTTGATGAGTGGATGGGAAACCATCAATTTTTCCCAGTTATTCCACCTTTGTCCCTTATTGACAAGGGTAACAGGTGCTGACTGAGGTTTCTTTTTTTGGGGGAGAATCTCTTGGCTAGGCTTGTAAGGGCCCCAAGGCCATTAGCCTAGTAATCTCCTATGATCTTATGATTCTATGATTAAGCTCCAGCTAGTGGCAATACCTAATTTTCACTCAGGAAACCAACATTTGTCTTGCCTTCTACTGAATGTGTCAGTTCAGGCCCAGCCAAAGGTAACTGCAATTAAGTTATGCTGAGACGAAAGCTTTGCTTACATTGTGACACCCATGCACTGGACAAGTAACCAAGAAGCCTCAATCCTCACCACTAGCAACAGTGAGGGGTATCCACATTGGGAAGATAACAAGTACACACACAGTAAATTACAATTTCGCTTAAGAGCACACAGAGATCACAGTCAGTCTGGGGATGATTTCTCCCTTTCTCTCCAGATCCCCAATACGACTCCCCACTGGCACAGCTATAGGGTTCAGATCTCAGCCGAGTGGTCAAGCCAAAACCTCCAGTACCCTCTCTGTCCATCCAGTGCTTCATGTCCCAAGTAGCTGACACACACACTTTGAGATATGAGTTATATACAAACACACAGACACTCCTGGGGAAGGCTGGTACAGGTTCACTAGCTATGCTCCCTTCTACACAGACTATAAGGTAGTACCGACTGCCACCAACCACTACTATCAGTTACTATAAATGCCCTTACCAAAGGGTGTCCAGTTCTACTGTGCAATGTTATTATTATCCAATTAGTAAGTGTGACTGAGACTTGAAGGCTGTTTAGGAGTGGCTTATACAGTATCACCAAATGCATACAAGTACACTAAGAGCTTAAATTATCTCTACACAAAACAGCCACTGTTAAAGGGTTTAAATATATTTAATAATAAATAACAAAAACACAAGACAATACTTATTAACTCAACACAATAACATTATAGAGTTCAGAAATCACAGGAAATACTTTAAAACAACACTGTAGGATAGTCTCACATAAATATAGAAAACAGCTAGACTAATCTTGGTATTTCTATCTATCTCTAAAAGAAATACTAAGATCTAAGATCTAAGATCCTACTTACAGAGCAAGGCACAGTGCTGGTGAGTTTTTGTCAGATTCAGAACAAAATACAAAATGCCAAAATCGTTCTCTCTGAGAAAGTCTTAAATTGATAATATAGATGACTGTTGAGTCATTTCAGATTACATCATTTGTGACACTTCTGCTTAAGTTTCCCTAGCTCACAGAACTTAAAATTTAACGTTTCTTTGTAATCTGCACCTGCCAGGAAGCCACAGCAATAAAATACACTTTACATGTGAAACCTAGCAATTATCTGTCTTAGGACAACTGAAACAATTTCCTGGCCCAGACATCCTGTCTCCAAGCTTGAGATCGCACACCGTTGTAAAATTCTTTACTTATCAGCTTTCTTCCAGCAGGGTGCACTGTGGTTCCATTTTTGAAGTACAGCACATAACACAGTATTCTTACATTTGTCAAACAACCCTGTGGATCATATAAATATTTACAATGACATGGAATTATTTACAAAATTCTGTCTAGCTGGGCTGGTAGCCCCAAAGTTTATCACATACATTACAGATTTGCCGCAACACATAAAGCTGCTTTTAAGAGGTATATGTCATTTGGTCAAAGGACCAAATTGTTAAAACCCATATGGTCGACAGTTTGGTTAATTGAACCGTTCTGAATGAGATCCCAGTACAATAGGAATCGTGAATTTGCCCTTTTCCTCACTGTAGTGCAATCTTGGAGGTGGTATAAATAATTAGCAGGGAGTTTGGGAGAGCGGGGGCGGGGGCTTTGCCCTTCCTGCAAACATGTTGTTTGCATTGTTGGTATGTGTTGTGTGGATTTATGTCAGTTTTTCAGTTAAATGCATTGTTGGCCATATGGGCTTTGACAATGTGTTTAAAGTGACAGATCTGTTTTTAAGTACTATTCTTTCATATTGGCCACAAGTTTACAGAACATCTCTGCTGTTGCCTCATTTGTTTGCTGTGACCTTAGTAAGATTTTTCATCTTTCCCTAAATCACAGAGATCAGTAAAGGCAGATGTTAAGAGTTTCATACTCCATATTGTTTAGAATGTGCACATGGATGCAATATCTGCTGTTTTATTATATTTTTAAGTGAATTAGAGTAATATTTCAAAAATGATCCTGATTGTGGCCATTTATACCCCCATTATTCTTGGCTTTGTCCAGAATTCTTGATCAGCCACTCTGACATGTGTGTCAAGACTCCCCCACACATATGCAGACATTCACACACACGCACCCATCCTCACAGACACACAGGCACACACTCATTTACCCACCACCACTACCTCCCGGCTGAATGTCACTACATTTACTTGCAAAGCAGCTTCCTCTGTTGGCTACTATGGATGATCACTGCCTTTTTTGCTGAGTTAACTTTCTTGGACAGCCATGTTTATTTACTCTGCTGAGCAGAATTGCTTGGCAGTGTAAATGGGTAGCTGATGGCATTTCTTGGGGAGAACACATAACTAATCAGCATTAGCCACTCCCTGGATTGCTTCGCTACCCTTTAAAATGACTGCAGGGACTGCCCTCAAGACGGATGCTTTCCTATCATAGAAAAGAGCTATGGGAGATTGGTCTATGAATCTGAAAGGGTTACCTCAAGGTCTTGGCTGCTCATGGTAGGGCTTACTGTAACCCTTTCTAAATCTCAGACCAAGTTTTTTCTTAAGTTTCTATATTTTTGAGAAAAATAACTGTAACCCCTTTCTAAATCTCAGCCCAAGTTTTTTCTTTAAGTTTCTATGTTTTTGAAAAAAATAACTTATGTCAAGGATCATACACTAAGCTCATTCTGTATTTCTGTACAGCAGGATGTACTAAAGGAAAATCACAAAATGTTTGACAGTTTTATTACGTAGGCAGCCATGTTTGTGTTGTACTGTTCACTTGCTGTCCAAGTGTTAGCACCTCAGTCACCCAAATGACCATAATCTGTACTTGATAAAATGATATAATAATATTTTGGTCTTATAAACAATTAGCTTTTGAAATGGCATGTTTTTTATGACATCTAGTGGAGAAATTGTATAGCCCAAGATAAAAAAAAAAGTAAAACCAGTATCTTTCTTAAGTGTCATTTCCACAATTTCTGATGTGTTAAACTTCAAGTATGTTTTAGAAATAGTCGTCTTTTCATTATTTCATATTCACATATATTACTTAATCATTTGAAACACAGATGAGCATAAAACATTAACCCTTTGCCATCCCTGCAAATTAGACTGTGTTGGCCTTTCAATGACCTATTGTCATGTGAAATATTTCTCTGCTGTTATCCTGAAAATCCCCCTTCACATGTGTGCAGTTACACATAGCTCCTTCAAACAACTGCAGGTACAACATTCTACTTTTATATAATGTGATCAACAACAAAAATCTCTAATTTTAACACTGGGCTTGTTTCATCTACCTAAAAGAACAGGTAAAGGAGGTAAAAAATAAAACACATTTACAAAGTTACAAAGTTAATCAGAAAGTGTCAAAAATAAGTCACATAAAGGAACAATCATTACAAAAATTTCCAACAGTATCACTGCCATATTTAGTACTATAATTAGACAAAGAGGACACTAAATAACTTTCTATAATTTGATGAAGAGATGACAGAGGAACACACAGTTTACAGGACTGGAGAACACTTAAAAGTATACACAACAATACATGGGCAAAAACTTTCTATAACATGCCATATAAATTGTGGTGTTTTTGCCACATTCTTGGTCAGTCAGGTAAGGGCTGACTATTTACTGCATTTCTGTTAAATTGCATAAAACTGATTCTAGGTTATATAGCCACTTAGCCTGTAGTCAATAACTTAGCCTGATTCATGCTTATATTACATTGTATTATTAAAGTCTGATGAAGTCTTTCTAGACGAAAGTGAAAAATAAAGGATTTGTACGCTATCATTTGTCTCTGGAAAGTGCTATTTGGTGGATTTATTATTTTTATTAGTTTATATATCTTCACCACCATCAGTTTGGGTTGCTAGCTTTTTATTAAATTTTATATTATACTTGACTGCTCTGAACTGTAATAACATTTAATATACTATTAATTCTTTATTTTACTTCAAGTTATGGATTAGTATTTTCACTACTTAAACTGAAAGTTTAATCTGAATGTTTCCAGGGTACATTTTGAGTGAAACTACTGCTAATTTTTAGAACTGAATCTCACCTAAAGTGAATTCTCCATGACTGCTGTTAGTTTGTGTCATCTCTTAGTCTGAGTTGTAAAACTGTATTCAGTTGATAGTGTCATTTTACATGCCATCATTTATCTACTCTCTTATGAACAGATGTTTAGAAGAGGCCATTGCCATCTTGCTTTATATTTAATCTAAGTTATTAAGGATTGATACGTTTGTATAAGCTCAGAAAATGGAAACCATTGAGAAACATAGCCACATCATCCTAGTAAAGATCAGGATAATGGACTGCATTGGCCTTTAAGCAGCCTTGACTAGTTCACTCTACAGAGGCAATCATTAGCATTAATACTTGCCATGTGTTTAGAGCTACCTGCATATCCAGTCACTGAGGTTTGTTTTAAACATTTTCAGGTAGATACTCTGATGTGCAGAAGGAGTCTATTCCAATGTTGGGGGATGCATTGGAGAACAAACCTGTCATCCCAGTGAGTATTGTTAATCTTACATTGGAGGTTTATGTCCTTAGTGTGGATATTATTTGAGCTGTTTTCCTCTGTGAAGGTGAAGTAGCTTAAAAAGTATGGGACAGTAGGAAGAAAGGGATTTTAATCTGACAGAGTAGTTAAATGGCTCATACCAGAGATTTTTTAAGTTAGGAACCTTTATTGTCTTTCAAGTTGTAGTAGGAGTTTGCAGACGTGTATTTGAAATGGGGCATTATGCTTGATAATGGGTCTGATGAGGGTGGAGTACAGGGAACAAGGACATCCTTGGACATAAATGAGATGCCATGATGGATATGCTCTGTGAGGTAGAAGGACTCCCTGAACACAACTGAGATATTATGGCCAAAACAGAGCTCACTTTCAACTTAGGTACCCAAGTCTCTAATAACAGGGACTATTTTAAGAAGAAGGCCAATGATAAAATAAAAAGAAAGGACATAGGTGTTGTCAAAGTTAATTTTAATACACTTGTTAACATTTAGGGTGAGTCCATAATTAGCCCACAAGGAGTAGGTCTTATTTAGGTCTTACTGAAGAATTTGGATATTATGGGGATGAGTTGACAACAATGACAAATTTGCAGTTGTCCGTACAGGTGGTGATCCATAGACATTGAACACCCATTTTATTTCTGAGACGTAAATTCAAACACTAGATAATCTAAGACTGACCCATATGAGATGCACTACTACTATTTCTTCAGCTAGTAGAGATATCCCCTGATTGGACTACATGAGTTCATCATGTAAGCTGTTTAGCTAGCTAACAGACAATATATAGGCTAATGTTGAAACTATAGAGTTTGCTTATGATGTCCACATGGGAAATGGTGTCAAAAGTGTTAGCAAGGTCAAGGTAGGTAGTAAATACAGTCTGGTCCTCATTTAAAGCTTTATGTGACCTTAACAAAAAAATAACCAGGTTGAGTAGGCATGTTATACCCTTAAAAAATCCATATAAATTAGCATGAGAGACTGAGTCCCATCAGTGCTATTGTTAATTAGTCCAGTGATAACTCATTCCATGGATTTGCATATATTTTTAGTGAGATGAATAGGCTTATAGTCACCAGGATCTGTTGTGAGGCTGGCCTTGTGGAGGGGGGGGGGGGTAATAGTGGCTATTCTCCAAGTCTGAGGTTTGTAGACCATGAAGAGACAAATATAAAATAGATTTAGGAGAGGGTGGACTATGTGATATTTGATATTAGCATGCAGACAGTCTGAAATATTTTTGTGACTTATGGAGCCTTTTTTAGTTTTTGAAAGAGCAGAAGCCACTTGATCAAGGGTGATAACAGGTGTTACAATCAGAAGGGGAATTATGGGGGGATACTGAGTGTGTGGGAGGCATGAAGCTGGAGCAAAACTTATCAACAAGAATATTATCTGTAGTTTCTGGGACAGGGAGAGTGAGACACCAATTGAAGATAAGTTCAGAGGGAGCTGGCATGTTACTTCTGAGTTTCCAAATGTAGTTGTCCTTAGTACTGGAACCAAATCTAGGTTTAGGTTCTTGCTCACTACTTTTTAGAGAGTGGGATGGGGAATATATTTTTCAGTGAGTCATGAGAGTTTTCTCTTTCCTGTAAGGTTCAGTTATATTGTTGTGCCATCAGCTGGCTGTTTTGAAGGTATTACCGCTCTTGTGTTAGACAGGAATGGACTGTTTCATACATATATTTGTAGCGGAGTAAAACCCTTGAGGAATATGTCAAGGTAAGGGCAACATCATGAATGGTTTATTTGGTCTTTGATTGACCTTTGTTTGTATCAACTTCTAATCTACTATTAAAAACTTACTAAATTATGTTAAGTGGACATTCAAACTGCATACCATTTTTAATCATTTAATTTGTGTTACAAAATTCAGTTTCACCAGTTTATCCTGTATCTGTCACTGTTAAACTGCCCACTTGACAGGGAGGTACCTGTCTAACTGAAACTGAGTGGTATCTGTACACTTGACATGGAGGTGCCTGTCTAACTGAAACTAAATTGTATCTGTAATCTGTAATCTGGGTAAGATAAATTAAGTGAAAATTGTTCTGCATCTAACCTTGCTATAAAGTAAAGTTAAAATTGGTCAGACTTGCTCATTCACTTAAGTGTGGTTCATTTCATGTGCTTAATATTAAAAGTCAGCTACTTACTACTGCTGTTAAACAGTTATTTTGCTGGTTTAAATAAACTGATTATTGTTATTATATAATCTTTTGTCTTTGGTCAACTGATTCAGTTTTAGTGTTCTGTCTTGTTAAAATTCAACCATGTTTGTGTTGTTAATTGCATTCCATTTTTATGTGGTTTGTTCAGAGTTCTCCATTAAACTCTTCTACACTGCCCAACATCAGCATGAATATTATCACATTATAATTAATCTGGGGTTGAATCTTGACTTCTTGTCAATATCTGTGTGGAATTCACATCCTTATCTATGTGAGTTTTGATTGGGTACTCCAATTTTCACCCACCTCCCAAAACACTTGGTGGTAAATGGCTACAATAAATTGCGTAACCCCTACACTCCCAAACACTCACACATATTAATTTGCATGTGTCTATACATATATACTGTGGGAAACTGATGCAACTCAGACTGACAGTCTTTATAAAAAAATGAACAGTCTATAATATAGAAGTGAGAAGGGGCAGGTTCTTTCAACCAAAATAAAGTCTTGTGGGTTTAGCAAAAATACACAACTAGTACACTTAATTCAGTTCTATATTACAGGGAAATAGACCATGATAATAGCTTTTTCTGTATTTCTTCTGGGAAAAATATTTTTCAGCTTCACCAAGGTTGATTTTTACTTCAGTAGGTTCTCTCTCTTACTCCCTTCCCTAGAGCCACATTGTTGGACTCTAAATTTCTTTCACCCAGGGCAAACACTCTCTGCCATTGTCCATCTTATCCATAATTTTATATTATCTCCAAATGCATTTTGAAAAACTGTTCTTACTAATACAAACAGGTTCCTGTCTAATCTTAAAGTAACAGATACCTCTGAACAAAACAAATATTTCATTTGAGGGAAACATTACTTTATTTACATATTTTTGAGTCAAAGTCAGTTCTACACCATCACATACACATTTTGGGTCTCAATCATTATTAACACCACTATTTACATAGTAGTGACCCCATAGCTTAAACCCCTTGGTTTTATGTCTTATACCATTCACATTGCACTGGGTTGAAATAGCTCAGTGTTTTACACTGACTCTAAGTGGTTGAAGTGAGAGGGCCCACCATCAACATTTGGTTTTACTGTTTTATTGATTGTGACACTACATTAAAGTTGCACGATCAGATACCAATGTGAACTCTCTACGAAATAAATAGTATTTAATAGAAGAGAAGGCCCATTTTATTGCTACATAATCCCTCTCAAATGTGGAGTATTAATTTCAGACTTGCTTAATTTACAACTCAAGTAACAAACTGGGTGCTTTTTCCCATCCCATATCCACAGAACCATCTCTGAAGAATCTGTGTACACCAGAAATGGTTTATTAAAGTCATGGAATGCTATTACCAGCTCAGAGCATAGTTTGCATTTTAGAAATCTGAAATCATTATTTGCTTCTCTAGTTAGCTTATGTTTCGGGGCATCTTCCCTTTCTTAAATCAAATAGGGGCACGCTGTGTATTAGTATTAGTTTTGTGTGTTGTGAGTTAAACAGGGATTTTTTGAAAATGTATTGATTTGTTTGCTGTGAGTTAAATGGGGATTTTTTTAAAACTGTATTGATTTTTTTTCCTTTTTAGTTTCTTGAGTGTTTTTACTGAAGCAAAAAGTCTGTAAAAATATGACATGGGTTCAAGCAGAGATGAGAAGAAATAACTAAATTCTAGAAAAGTTTGTCAGTCATCAGTCTGTACATGTAATCTGCAAGATGGAAATGTGTGTTTAAAAGAACCGACCTTTATAATATCTGAAAGCAATAACTTTTTATCTGAATGGCTACATTGTCAATATTAAGATGGAATGTAAATGGCCTTAGAGGTAGAGACAAAAACAGTGTGTGTGAAATTCTTTTAAGAGGTGTAGGGGTGAAAATAGCAATGTTACAGACGATACATTTGGATAGAAATGAGCATGTGATTTAGACAAATAAAGGATTTCAGAGAGGACATTCAGCAGAATATCAGGATAAAGGACAGTGGGTAATAATAATAATACAGATTGTGAAGGGGCCCCAGTAGTGGAAGAAGAGGAAAAAAGGACAATAATGATACATTTGTGGTAGTAAGGGAAAACTTGTCAAGAGAGGATGATTACACTGGCGTGCTTATATTTGACCTAAAGCTATCATTAAAGCTATTATTTATCTCAGAAGACATTTGGGTTAAATAATAAGCTTTCAGCAGGAATATTGTTTATGGGTGAGTACTGTGACCTGATTTGCAATAGCACAGTCTGTTGGGGAAAAAGGAAGGGAAAATAAAACAAAACAGGTTAGTTGTTGAAGAACTATATGAGAATATTTGGTGGAGGAGATATGAATTCAGTAGCAGGGACACATATGAAATTTGCTTATCATTTCCAAGAAACAATAACCAGGCTGGTCTGCACCAAAATTAAGTTTCACAGAATAAATCATTGTGATCTTGGGCTGCTGGGGACTGAAAAGTGTATTGATCATGTTCTACATGGAATTAAAAGATAATAAATACTCCTGTTTTACAGAGGTGGATGTCTAGACTAATTTTCTTAGTTTAAACAATAGACAAAAATAGGCTTGAAAAAACAAGTGAAATTATGACAAGCATGAAAAAGGGTAGTTCTGTCCTGCATTTGCAAGCCTTTTTCTTTCCAGTAGTATCTATTTTTAGTTGGAGACAAGGAGTCTGCAGGTACAAGCAGTTAATCATTAGAGGTCTGAGCAGTGGATGGGATTCAGAAGGGATCTCCACCATCAGCTAGCCTTAATATGAGCTGATGCTACTGGAGGCAGCCATTTCTGATTCAGAGACATACTTACCACAGTCATCCTACATTGTTTGTAAGATCACCGAGTAGGACTATCTCCTCGGCTGGGCTACATACTTACAAGGCATTCCAGGGGGGAGTGACCTATGCTAATTAGCTATGTGCTCTCTCCCTGTAATGCCTTGGTTAATTAATGTGGCCAAAAGTTTGCATTCACACATTACTTTCAATGAGTGAGATCACGTTAGAGGTAAGTGCCAGGGGTTAGCAAACTGCTAGTGGTAAGAGTGTGTTTCGGTGTGAGTGCATGTACATGTGAGGCTGCATACATGAGAGTATGCAGAGGGATGAGTGATCTCAGGTGACTGAGTATGTGTGTGTGTCTATAGAGTAGGTGTGTGTGTTTATATGCCTGTGCATGAGTGTGATGGTGGGTGGGTGCATGAATGTGTGTATGTTCACATGGGGGAATTGCCATACCTTTAAACATTTGCAGCATGAAAGATGCATGGGAGCACTGGACTCCAAGGAATACTATAAAAAATTAGTAGAAAAGTGTTTGGCAGGATAAAGGTTGTATGGTGGATACTAGACACAAGAGGCAGTCTTTAATATCACTGTTATCACTTAAAAAGTTCAAAGAATAACAGGGTTAGCAGCATGAAAGCTGTAAGATGAATGAGTGGAGCGCTACCTACCAGAATCATTGTTTAGTATTACCCTATGTTACTTACAAAGTTAATAGAACAATGGGTTTAGCAATGCGGTAAAAAACATTAAAACCCATATCCTTGCCACAGAAAGCTCTTTAACAAGGGAGAGAGCTTTAGTCTTCTACGTTAACACTAGACACCTGAGACAATCTATAACCATTCATATTACTCTAAGTACTTTACAAGATGTTAAAAGCTAAAAAGCTTTTAGCCTTGTGCCCTTGGCACAGAAAGCAGCTCTTTAACAAGTCAGTGTTTAACTTATTTGTACTAACTGTGGACTTAATAGAAATGCAGGTTTTTCTTCAGGATGTATTTTCTGAACAATAAGAAGCATGAAACTCTAATATCTGGTATTATTGGTTGACTCTAATGATCCATGAGTTATGATGGACAGGGCAGGTATAACAGACAAAATGAGGGGTAGTCTGTACAATTAGGGGCAGTTGAGAGAAATGGGAGTGTGTCCATGGGCGGCTGAAGATTTCCAGACAAAGCCAGGAGGAACACAAGACAACACCCTTAATAAATTTTAAATATTACTCTGACTTACTTAAAAAGTTAAAACAATAGGTCTAGCATCACAATAGAATTTCTGAACAATAGGAAGAATTAAACGCAAATGTTTGGCATTATCGACTAACTGTAATCATCAATGGTCTATGAAGGGCAGCAAAAAATAGGAGACAACATTAGGGACATTCTGTAAACTAAGGGATAGGTAAGAGTTATTGGTGTGTGTGTGTGTGTGTGTGTGTGTGTGTGTGTGTGTGTGTGTGTGTGTGTGTGTGTGTGTGTGTGTGTGTGTGTGTGTGTGTGTGTGTGTGTGTGTGTGTGTGTGTGTGTGTGTGTGTGTGTGTGTGTGTGTGTGTGTGAGTGTATATGTTTGAATGTATAGATGTATGTGAGACTGCATGAGGGATGTTGCTGTGTCAATACAATGCATGAACCACCAGAAGTGATTACTGTAGGAAATTGCTGATTAAAACAAGTGGTAACGCGTCACAATTCAGAGACATTCAATTAACTGATAATGAATGATCTTTCCTCAGTGTGGCTAATGTAGCTCTGAATCACATTTTCCATGATCATAGAACAGCCCCTTTTGGCCACAATTCTTTGTGCCCAAGCTGAGACTTTTTATGAATTCTTGAGAATATATTCTAAGTAAAATCTACAAGGTAACAACTTTAATTAAAAAAAAAAAGTTTAATTTTTAAAGGGATATTGGTACTTTGCTCGTTGAAAATAAATGAGGTTTGAATTTGTGTGAAGTGAATAAAATAGTATACAAGTAGCAATCTCCCTAGCTGCCTTAATAGTTTAATGCATGAAATATAACAGTACACAGTTTTATAGGCTGGTTCATAGGTGTGTACTAGGCTAATGGCCCTGGAGCCTTTACAAGTCTAGCCCATAGGATTACCCTGGCATCGTGCCACCTGACCTTAGTTCCCAGTGCCTCTGTCGAGTACAGCCACTGGAGTGATCCAAGGGGTAAATTTTCTATTTCCCATCCACTCATCAAGATTTCTCTTGAAGACGGCCAGTGAGGTGCTCTGTTTGACATGTATGGGAAGTCTATTCCATAGCATGGGCAGTCTCTGGGTTATGAACCTGTTCCTCCAGCTTGTTCTGTTGATTGTGGTAATGAGGTTGAGGTCTCTAGAGTGTGTGGTGCAGATGGATGACGTGGCTTTATACATCAAGCAGAGATCACCTCTAAGTAGGCGATATGAGACAGAGAATAGTTGAAGTTTTTTGAGTCTGTCCCTATAGGACAAGTGTTTAAGGCCTAGGATCCTCTTTGTGAGGTACTTTTGCGGCCTCTCCAGTTGTTGCAGATGTCTAGTGAGGTACATGCCAAATGGGGCATTGTACTTGATGACTGACCTAATGAGGGAAGAGTAGAGGGAGACAATGACCTCTTTCTTCCTGGATGCAAAATCCTTAGTAATGAGATGTGCCACATAGAAGGACTTTTTGACCACAGCGGCAATGTGGTGGCCAAAACAGAGGTTGCTGTCAACCTGTGTTTGCAGATCTCTTATAATGCCTTCTGTGTTCAGTGGACTACCATTGATCTGATAATTCATGGGAACCGGGTTTTTCCCAAAGGGGATGATGACACATTTTTTGGCATCGAGCTTAAGACCATGGTTCTGACACCAGTTGTTGGTCTCAGTGAGGCCATCCTGTAGGATATTAACATCACTTGAGGAGTTAATAATAGCTCCCAACTTCCAGTCATCTGCAAACTATGTCAGCCAGAGTCCCTTCGCATTGGCCTGGACTTTAGAGAAGTAGATACCAAACAAAAGAATACCTAGGACCGAACCCTGTGGGACTCCACTTGTGACTGGTCAGCGGTCTGAGTTGGAGTCAGATACTTTCACACTGTGGGTTCTATCTGTTAGCCAATTTGCAACCCACCTATTGATATAGGGGGTTGATGCCTAGTTTATTGAGTTTTTCTATGATTCCTGAGTGGGGAATGGTATCAAAGGCCTTGGCCAGATCAAGGTAGGCTATATGAACCACCTTGCCTTCATCCACAGCTCTGGTGACTGACTCAAATAAGTTGAACAGGCATGATCTGCCCTTCACAAAACCAAACTGTGTGGGATCCAGAGTTTGGAGATTCCCTATATCCTTGTTTATTAGGTCCATGATGATGTATTCCATAACTTTGCATATCAGAATCGTCAGGGTTATGGGGCGATAGTTCCCAGGGTCTGTAGTCACTCCTTCTTTGTGGAGAGGGATGACTATAGCAGTGTGCCATTCACTAGGGACAAAGACTGAGGTGAGGCTGTGATTGAAGAGAGCACACAGGTGAGGTGCCAGTTCACTCTGTAGTTTATGCAGAACACAGCAAGAGATATTGTCAGGCCCCATAGAAGTTGTATTCTTGGTCTTGGACAGTGCTGTTTTAACCTGTGCAGCAGTAATACTGGGTGCCTGGCAATCTACTGGTATTGTGATTGGTTCTTTGGTGGGGGAGAGAGGGGTAAAGTTGGCACTGAATCTGTCAGCCAGTATATTGGCAATATCTGTTGGCTCGGTAAAGGAAGTGGCATTGTGCAGTAGCTCAGAGCAAATCTGGGAATTGCCGTGGAGATTCTTTACATAACTGTAGAAGGCCTTGTGTTGTCTTTGCTACCTGCTGCAATTCTGTTTTATAGATACCTTTAGAGGATTTGATGAGGGATCTTAACTTTTTGTTGAGGCTGATAAGGGAATTTTTCCAGTCTTGGGACTTCACCTTATTCTGCATCAATTTCCTCCTTCTGTTGTAGAGTTTGTTTATAGCAGGGGACCACCAGATTGGCTTCCTTTTTTTGGAGGAGAGTATCTTGGTTCTATTGGGTATGGCAAGATCCATGCATGTGTGTACGTGGTCGTACAGTGCATTGGTGTATGATTCAGCAGTCATGCAACTATTCTCCATTGGCATGGGTGCCATGAAGTTAGCCACCTCTGTTTTTAAGAGCCCAAAGTTAGCTTCGGAGATGTTTTTCTTGGTGGTTACCTTTGCGGGGGTGGGGGTAGGAGGAATGTGGATTTCCCAAGGTGATTTGTTTGTGGTCGGATCTAACCAGGGAGGAGTTGACTGATGGTGTAGAGCAACAGTCGCCCATGTTAGTAATGACCAGGTCAAGGATGTTGCTTCCTCTAGTGGGGGTAAGAATGAGCTGGTCCAGGGCATTGGAATTAATGAATTCCAGAAACGTTGGCCAAGTGTATTGGTACATGAGTAGTTTTCCCAGTTAATGAAGGGGTAGTTGAAGTCACCCAGTATGAGAGTGTTAGGTTGAATCCTAATATTCTCCAGGGTGCTTAGGAACGTGGGGTATGAGTCTTGGGACATGGTTGGGGACCTATAGCAGGCTATGACCTAAATCGCTGTCTTACCCAATGTTAGCTACACCTGAAGTATCTCTGATGTGTTATGTTGGGCTACCAGTCTGGATGTGTGCACATCCTTTGTGAATATGGAAACACCACCACCTTTGGAGCTTCGGTCCAACTTCTGGGGCCGAGAGGTGTAGAATGAGTTATAGCCTGGTAGTGCAGGGGTGCTTTTTGCTGCTTTGAACCAGGTCTCTGTTACAGCACAAATGTCGATGCTCTCCATATTAAGGAGTGCATTTTCAGATTTAGACTTCTAGCATTGAGCAGCATGACCCTCAGAATGCATTTGTTTGTAGCTGTTATGTTGGTAATTTGGTCTTTGGAATACCACCTAAAAAAGGCACTATAGGGGTGGCAAGAGCCTTGGCCATTATCCGAAAGCCCAGGGGTGACAGATGCAGGTCATCTCTGGCAAAGCATTGAGGTCTGTCAGTCATGTCATCCCAGGCAGACAGATGCTGGATCCTGTTAGAATGACACCAAAAACTTAGCCAATGGTTGAAATCAATCATTTTCTGCTTGTACTGTGGTATCATTCTGGGTGATGGTAAGAGGCTGCTCAGGGCTAGAGTCATACCTGCCTGTGCTACATAATCTGAGAACTTCTCCATGTCTCTTTTCATGTAGTCCAGGGAGGTACGTCTCAGGTCATTCACACCCACATGCACAATGACAGAGTCATATTTGTACCTGTTGTTGAGGGACCTGAGTGCATGTGTTATGTGGTAGATCCTGGCACCTGACAGGCAGCTGTTACTTTCTCCTTATTCAACCTAGTGAGTGGGACATCAGTGTGCGTCACTATCGAGTCACCTATGACTAGTGTGTAGTGTGTTGGGCATGCTGCTTTTCCTTTGGGGCTTTGGTTGAGTGCCACACTGTTAAGGAGAGTTGTGTGTCTTGTGATTAGTGTTGTGTTGTGGTGGTCGAGTGCGTTCCTGCCTTGGAGGTCTCTGCTGTTTGGGTAGATTTTTATTGAGAGCCTCTGTGAAGGTGGGTGTGTGGTTTGTGTTTTTATGTGAAGGCAGTGGTGGTGTATGTTCTGGAGGGCTATGTGTTCCATGTGGTGTGGTGAAAGTGTTGACCTTATCCTCTTGGCCAGCTGTTCCGATCTTGGCTGGTGAGTGAGTGACTTCCAATCTGGATATA
This sequence comes from Protopterus annectens, assembly GCF_019279795.1. Classification (NCBI taxonomy): domain Eukaryota; kingdom Metazoa; phylum Chordata; order Ceratodontiformes; family Protopteridae; genus Protopterus; species Protopterus annectens. Next base: position 391,931,840 of record NC_056736.1, read on the forward strand.
TAAGTGCATCTCTTGCATGAGTGTTGGGAGGTAACAAGAGAGGGTTGTCAGTGTACATGAGGCAGTTGCTACATTGTTTCAGGATGCCCAAGTTCACCAGGTTAATAGGAGAAAGCACAGGGAACTGACCTTTAGACATGCCTGGAGGGGTGGGCATTAATAATAAGTACCGGGGCTGTTTCCTTGTAGAATGTTTAGTGCTGGTAGCACTTTTGTGAGCTACAATAATTGCTACAAGAAGTCTGGTAAAGTGCTAGACTAATAAGCTAGTAAAAGTGCAGGAGAGGAGAGAACTAGCAGATCTAAGGGAAAAATTAAAGAGCAGACTTTTTGGCACTGCTCAGAAGCTTACAAACAGTCCTGGATACAGCAAATATGTATCTGGACTAGACTAGTTACAGGAAAGGTGGGAAACAAGCGCAAATGCTGGCTTTAAAATTCTAAACTTGTGGAGGTGGATAAGCTTGGTGGGGGTGTGGATAAGCTGATCCAAGGCGTTGGAATTTATGAATTCCAGAAAGCGTTGAGCAAAAGAGTTGGTACATGAGTAGTTTTCCCAGTTAATGGTGGGGTAGTTGAAATCACCCATTATTAGGGTGTTGGCTTGTACCCTTATATTTTTCAGTGTATCAAGAAATGAGGAGTGGGAATCCTGGGGCATGGTGGGGGATCTGTAGCAAGTTACAGTTTGGATTGTGCTCTTGCCCAGAGTTAGTTGCAATCGGATAACCTTGGATGCATTATGCTGAGCAACTAGCCTGGTGGGGTGGATATCCCTAATGAATATGGACACGCCTCCACCTTTAATGTTTCGGTCCAGGTTAGGTGGCCGAAAGGTGTGGTATGAATTACAGCCTGGTAATGCAGGGGTGCTCTCTGGAACCTTGAACCAGGTCTCTGTCACTGCACAGATGTTGATGTTCTTCATTTTAAGGAGTGCCTCAAGTGAATGCATTTTGAGGTTTAGACTTCTAGCATTGAATAGCATTACCCTCAGAATTTGCTTGCTTGTACCTGTTACAGTGGTGAATTTGTCATTTGAACCTTGCCTAAAAAAGGCACTAAAGGGGTGGCAAGAGCCTTAGCCAGTATCCAGAATCCGAAGTGTGACAGGTGCAGGCCATCTCTGGCAAAGCATCATGGTCTGTTGATCATGTCAACACAGGCAGACAGATACTGGATCCCCTTAGAATGACACCAGAAGCTTAGCCAATTGTTGAAGTCAATCACTTTGTCCTTGTACTGTGGTATCATTCTGGGTGATGGCAGAATGCTACTCAGGGCTAGGGTCATACCTGCCTGAGCTACAAGATCAGAGAGCTCCTCCATGTCTCTTTTCATGTAGTCCAGGGAGGTACATCTCAGGTCATTCACACCAACATGGACAATGACAGAGTCATATCTGTACTTGTTATGGAGTGACCTGAGTGAGTACGTTATGTGATGGATCCTGGCACCCGACAGGCAGCTGACAGTAACTTTCTCCTTGTTTAGCCTGGTGAGTGGGACATCAGTGTGCCTGACTATAGAGTCATCTATGACTAGAGTGTTGGGTACGTTGTTATGCCTTATGGGCTGTGGTTGAGTGGCACACTGAGTTTGTGGGCTATGTGTCATTTGGGTTGTGTTGGGGGGTGGAGGTTGCATGCGTTTCTGCTTTGGAGGTCTCTGTTGCTTGAGCAGATTTTTATTGAGAGCCTCTGCAAATGTAGGTGTGTGTTTTGTGTTGCTATATTTGTGTTTTGGTGGTGTAGGTTTTGAGGGACTATGTGATGAGTGTGGTGTGGTGCAAGTGTTTACCTTCTCCTCTTGACTGTCTAGTCCAGTGTTGGGTGCAAAGAGCTTTGGTTCCAGTTTGGCTACATAAGTGCATCTCTCACAGGTTGTAGTGTTTTGTGGTAGGAGGAGAGGGTTGTCTGTGTACATGAGGTAATTGCTGCATTGCCCCAAGATGCCCAGATTCATCAGGTAGACAGGAGAAAACACCGGGAGCTGACCCTTAGAAATGCCTGGATAGGTGCTTATTTATTAAGTACTAAAAACTGTTTTCCTCTAGACAAGTGAGGAAAGTTGAGTGCTGTAGTAATTTGTAGTTTATTTAGTGCTTACAAAGAGTTCTGAACAAGTGCTGCGCTCAGAGAAACAGATTTGAGTGCTAAAACTAAAAAACTGGCTAGTTCTAAGGAAAATTTGAAGAGCAGATTTTATGGTGCCGGGAATAGTTTAACCCAGCTAACCGGCGATGCATAAAGTGTATTTTTTTTTTAATATAACAGTAGCAAATGAGCAAACTAATTTAAACAAATTAACCAATAAAAAGCTAAAAACTGAGCCATTGCAAATAAAAATGGGAAGTAGCACCTACCTACAAGATATACATGTCAGCCATTAATATGTAAGCTGCAAATTGGAAACATGCTCAAAAGAGCTGTCGTGCAATATGTGGGAATAACAGCTTTTTTTAACAGAATGCCTACTTTCTCAATATAAAAATGGGATATAAATTGCCATACAAGTGCTGGCAAAACAAAGATTATTGAATTATGTTAAGAAGTGTGGGATGCAAATAGGAATGTTACATGAGAAGCATTTGGACAGAAATGAGCATGTGAATTTCACACACAGAGAGGATTTCAGGGTGGGCATTCAGCAGAATATAATGAACAAAGGACAAGGTGAATAATATTAATTATAAGAAGGGATTTGGTAGTGACAGAAGACTTAAAAAAAAGACAGTAATGGTAGATATGTGGTGGTAAGGGGTTATTGGCAGGGGAGTAAAATTACTCTGGCATATATTTATATTCTACCTAACACTGCTATTATGGAGAGCATTAGAATTTGGGGAAAACAGAAGCTTTCAGCAGGGAGTAGTATTTATGGGTGGGGAGTGAAGCTTGATTTGCCGTAGTGAAGATGTATTAGGGAGCATAAATATAACAAAAGTGGATGGATTTCAGAAGAAGTATATGAGAATATTTGGTATGGGAGGTGTAAATTCAGTAGCAGGAACACAGACAGAATTTACATATTATTCTCCAGGGTACAAAAACTGGGCTAGACTGGATATAAATTATATTTCATAGGAGAATGTCTAATCAGATCATGTACCAATGGAAACTAAGATGATTCTGGATAATGATGTTAAATGAGACACTGGTTCCCTCTACTGTACTTCTCTGATAAAAAAAAGATACATTTAAGGAATGTGGTGGATATGATTTGAGTGTTATTATGAAAGACAGAAATTACTTAAGAATGGACAGTAAATGGGATAAAATGAAAATAAAGCATAAAAACATGGTAAAAATAAGAGAGTAAGAGATATGGGAAATATTAGGAATTATTTAGTGGAGGTGACATGAAGGAGCTCTCGCGCTGTGTGTCCCAGACTGGTATGAGCATAGCATTGAGCAGCATTCTACCTTCTACAAGAATGTTGCCAAAACATGAACAGAATTCAGTTAATTAACTTAGTTGTTGGTGTCATTTGAATGGGGTACAATATTTGCCAGCATGGGAGGATATGGTTGACAGACCATGCTGCTTTGCCAGGGTTGGACTACACCTTTCACCTCTGTGCTTTCAAATATTTGCAAAAACCTCATCCACCCTATTCTGCCTTTTTAAGACTTTGCCAACCTGATAAACCTTACAACATAGCAAAGCCACCCCAAGAAAATCTAAAGGTGTTACTGTTCGTTGCTAGGAGTCTACGCAAGATACTCCACTCCCTGCAAGCTCTCTTCACCTTGGAGAATGTAGACATCTGTGCAGTTACTGAGACATGTAGAATACCCTGGCAGTCCATGACTATAATGCCTTCTACACATTTAGACCAGCTAAAGGAACAGGGACAGAAGGTTGAAGTGTCTCCATTTATGTCAAAAACAAACACACTACAAGGATGGTCAGACAGTATGATGTGCTAGAGCTTCTCCATGTCTAGATTACCACAGGCAAAATCCCATAACATATCCTTGCAACTATAGGTCCCCTTCTGAGACCCAGAAAACCCATAACATTTACTTAAAAGTAGTAGAGACACCACCATTCAACCCAACACCATATTCATTGGCGACTTAACTACCCCACTATAAACTGGGAATCATGCATGACCTCAGACATGCAGACCCAGAGATTCCTGGACTTTGTAAATATAAACACTCTGATCCAGTTAGTCTGTAATCCCACTAGGAGTGCTAACATCCTTGACCTGGTCCTCACAAACATGGGAGAATGTTGCTCACCCCCCCAGTGTAATCTCCTCACTGGTCACTTCGGACCATAAAGCTGTCTCTTTTGCATTAAAACCTGGGACCCCAGCTAACCCTAGAACCTTTAGGAATTATTGCAAGGTAAACTTCCTACAACTAAATGACACTCTAGTAAAATGTCAAGCCCTCCCCAAATACTGAGAACACAATTGCCAGTGCAGAATTGTTCATTAATACCCTGTACAGTCATGTTAATGGCTGCATACAGACAGCAGTACCTACCCAGAATAAGCACAGGTCAAACTAAAAAAAAAAAAAAAACACTGTGGTGGAATTCCAAACATCAGTAGATTGCATAACAAAAGGAAAAAAAACATGGCAAACATTAGGAAGTGCAATGCCCAGTATGGTAAGAGCTCCCTCATCAATCTAAACAAACAACTCAGGGGCTAATTAAGTCTACCAAAACCAAATCTGAGGTAAAAAAAATAGCCTCACAGGCCAAGGCCAACCACAAGGTATTCTTCAGCTATGTCTGCAACCTCAAAGACAATACACAACAATGTGCCAAACTGATTGTAAATGGAGCCACACCAGCTAAGTTAGAAGAAATAGTAAATCTACTAGCTGACAAATTTATCTACAATTTTACTTCCTCCCCCCAACACCCTCAGGAAATAACCTCAACCATATCTAACTTAGCTATCACTAGGGAGCAGATACTCAATGCACTCCCCAAGGCCAAAAATATTGTTTAGATGGGTCCAGATAATATCCCTGGATACCTTTTTTTTAATTTCTCCAAATCTTTTAGGTTTCTAATGCCATGACAGGAATGGACCCCATTCTCAAGTCAAAGTATGATTAAAGTTCATGAAATTAGTATTGTTTCAATCTTTGATGTCAGCCAGAAGTGCTCTTTGCAGCACCCGCAGTGTGCCCAGTAATGACTCCTGCAATTCGTATGGAGTTACATGTATCGGTAACATATCTAAATACGATTGTAGATTTTTTTTATATTACCCGTTGCTCCTTCTACTATTGGAACTGTCTAGGTATCTTTCTTCCACATTGCTCTCATTTTTGCCTGCAAATCCAGATATTTTATGACTTTGTGTCTCTCTGTACGCAAGACACTGTAGTCACTGGGTGTAGAGATTTCAGTAATCAATGCCTTCTTTTCATGGATCACTATATCTGGTTTTCTTGCATCTATCTTTTGAAGTGTTGGTAATGGCTCATCCCATGTGATATAGACTTCATCATTTTCTATGATGCTTTGTGGCTCATGTTTCTAGTGTTTTTCACCTACTTCAGTATTATAATGTTTGCACAATCCCCAGTGCAACAGTCTTGCCACATTATTATCTCTTTCAGTATACAGTCCTTCTGCCATTGATATGTCACAACTAGTAACAACGTGTGCAACTGTTTCCAATTCTGTTGTACAAAACCTACATTTGACTGTTTCACCCACATGTTCAACAGACATTGTAAACCAACATGTACGTAGTCCACTGTCTTGGGCCACCAATATTAACCTTTTGTTTTTTGGTTTGAATTCACCTCTCCTTAACCATTCCTGCATTTGATCCTGATCAACATGAGATTGTTCTAGAAGTTTTCTAAACCTGCAACTACATTTATGCATTTTCCATATTTCTTGCCTTCTCATCTGATCCTTCACCTTATATTCTTTCTTTTGTTTTTTTGCCACATTCAGTTACTGCCTGATTTTTATCTACTTCTGGTTTGATTTCCATTTTCACTTGATGCCGATATGCGTCTGCTAGACTAAGCAGGGGAAGTCATCTTAGATTTATTCTTCTCATTTTTCAAATCTTGTGAGGTCAGCAGATATGTATGCAGTCTCTCGAATGCAGATCTATACAGGTAATCAATTTCAAGGAGACCTATACATACCTCCTTCAGAAAGGAGAATATATAATCCTGGGATGCACTGATTTTTATACATCATTTGATGAGCATGGAGCATCCTACTTGTATTCCTGTCTAATCTATCCAACACCTTTTGGGCCCAGTCAGTCACTCCAAAACTGTAAATTAGGACAGGAAGAGCAAATTGGTGTATAGCTTGAACTTTTTTCCTAGATGTCAATGCTGTTTTCAGGATTAATTTAATTCTTCTAAAATATTCCTTACTGAATTTTATTCACATTTGTTCATGTTTTACTGTTGATCCTTCATCAATTCCCAAATATTTATACACTCCCTCTTTCTCAAGTTCCTTTACATCACATTCTTGTCCCAAACTTCCTTAATAGCATAAAACATGATCTAGAAGGACCACTAGAGTCACAGTTTAACCCTATAAAGGCTTTGTGCCAGTGAAGGGAGTTCTGCAACTGTTATCCCTCTGTACAAGGGCAGGCCATCTATGGTCCCAGGTAACTACAGACGTATAAGTCTGATTAGTCTCCTGCAAAGCCAAAGGACTTTCATGGAAATGATAAGCAATGGCATAGGAAACCTTCAGACACTAGATCCAACCTTATTTGGTTTCATCAAGGGCAAATCATGCCTACTCGACCTGGTGGAGGGCAAAACCAACTGCCAACCTTAACCTGGCCAAATACTCTATTCCAGCATTGTAGACAAACTCATGAAATTAGGTATAAACAGATGTGCCACCTGCTGGTTTGTCATTTGGCTCAAAGACAGGACCCAAGAATTTAGGATAGTGGAGTTTATCTGCACAAAAAGGCCAGTCACTATATGAGCTCCTCAAGGCTCAGTACAGTGTCTTCTCCTTTTTGGCATCTACTTTGAAGTCAAGGCCAAAATCAAGGGCCTCTGGCTGACTAAGTTTGCAGATGATTGCAAACTAGGCATAGTCATGGAATCCCCCAAAAACATAATCTCCAAGAAGGCTTGACACAGACCAATAACTGGTGCCAGAGCCATGGTCTAAAATTCAATGTCAAGAAATGCATAAAATTACCACACTGATAATACACCCCTAAAAGTTGACCCAGTGGTCAGGAATTTGGGAACACATGTAGACAGCAACCTGGCCTCAGATCATCATCACAATAGTAAGACAATCATTCTATATTATGCAATTTATAAGCAAGGTTATGACATCAAAGTCCAAGGATGTCATTGTTCAGCTGTACTCAGCTCTCATCAGACCAGTCAGTGAGTACACAGTTGGAGCATCCACAGAAGTTTCTCACAGAATGAAAAGAGGGAGTAAACCACATGTCCTACACTGACTTCCTCAAAGCCCTGTCCCTGTACTTGGTATCTTACAGACTGCTGAGAGGCAGTCTATGCCTGGCCTACAAAGCATCCTCTGATCCCACTCAGATGGACATGTTGCACATCTGCAAAACAAGCAGTATCAGAATTACCAAATCTAGGGAAATAAAATTGATCTACAACATAAAATAGAACAGGTTGCAGGGACAGATGTGTCTCAGAGACTACCCCTTCTCTGGAACAGGATTCCTATTCATATGAAGCAGAGTTCCTCCCTAACCCAATTCAAGCTTAACTTGAACCAGGGCTGGGCAACTGGAAATTTACCGTTAGCCTGATACCTTTGTCTGTATTAGAGAGTGGCTGTCTGCAAATGCTTGATCACTCATTCCCAAGGTTAGATATACCCCTTAAAATATCCCTGAGGGTGTGTGGCCAAGAAGGTAAGCAGCTAACAGCACTGTTTTTTTAACTCTGTTTCATTTTAACATCGCTGATGGGATTGTTACTAAAAAACTCAAACAGAACATTTCAAAACTTGATGGATTTATAGTGGAACATCTGCTGAAAGATTTACTACAAAAATAACATTTAATTGATTTTTCCTGTCAAGAAAACTAGAAAGAACTAATTGTCTCAGAATGAACCACTTTAAGCCCAGTGTACAATACAGTACAATGAAAAAGACATACAAGCTATGCTACGTAACATCATTGAGTTATCTGTAAAGGTAGATAAATTAGAAAGCAAAAATGGACAATTTTAAAGAGGAATGTAAAAAACAAGTTAAAGTGTTGAGTGCATCTCCTAAACAGCAGTCATCACAAATCTCAAGTATGGAAGAGGCAATGCCTGATTTTGATGGAAGACTACTTGAAAATAAGAATAACACTGAATTTCTTCTGAAACAAAACAATTTATTCTGGGAAAAATAGAAGACTTAGAGAACAGCTCTAGAAAGAATAACATCAGGAATTACAGGATTCCTGAAAAAGAAGAGGAAGACAGTATGATTCAGTTCCTAAATACCTGGCTACCTAAAACTTTGAACTTACCTGAAGAGTGTTTATTTGTCATGGAAAGAGCACAAAGACCATTTCCAACTCATCTCCAACAACAACAAAAAAAAAAAAAACACCTTTACCAAGGTCAGTGATCATAAGATTTTGATCAAATCAAGATAAGGATTTAGTCTTAAAAGCTGCATGGACTAATTATCCAATTAAAATTAAAGAAAATGCTATAAGATTTGACAATGGCTATTCAACATTAGCAATGTCAAAGAGAAAAGCATGTGCACCATTTGTTAAAAGCTTAAAGGAATGCTATATTAAAGCTGAAATATTGTTTCCATCAAAAATAAGGATTACCTTCCAGAAGGAAAGAAGATTTTTAACATCTTGGAATATGCAATGGACCTTTCACAGAGAAATAACATCCTAGAAAAAAAAAAAAAAACAGAAGAAATGTACTGGAATCTATCAACGTCTTTGAAGAGAAATGCAAAAAATTGATTGGTTAATAAAATACGAACAGAGTAAAAAACTGAAGGACAAATGAAAATCAATATATTTCATGGTTATGAATTTTTATTAATTTAAAGAAGTGCTTGAATATTTATGAACAGGTGCTGAATATTACTTTTTGCAAGGTATATCATTTCTTTCTTTCTCTACTTCAAATGGTTACTAGTTCCCTTTTTAAAATGTTAGAGTTTAATTCTTTTAGCTATATATGAAATCAAAGCCACTTATTTTCATTTAAAATTTAAAAGGTTAAACTATTCATTTTATTAAAAGTTGATCATTAGTGTGATGAAACTTATGTTAGGTGGCACACTTTCTTATATCTTGGCACAGTTGAGTAACAAACTATTAAATATAATAGAAGATGCAACAAATAACACTAAAGAGGCATGTTAAGTTACATTCTGGGTTATAAATGGGCCAGTAGTGTGCTACTGATAGTATACTTGACATGCAGTAGGATCCAGGAAAGACATGGTATGTCATAAACGAAGTATAAAATATATAGCTTTTTACATATATAAAAGTTATTGGAATGATATCAAATAATTAGAGTAACATTCACACTTTTACAAGTTAAACCTGGATCACACAACTACCATCATTTTAATGCAAGTTTGTATGCTATGTCTCCTTTAAAAAATGACATTCTGCTTTATATTAAACATATCATACAAATATTGCTTACTGAATCATTAAATGTTATTTCTTTAAATACAATAACGTTTTGGTGGTTAAAATACTTTGACATTTTTGTTGTTGTTTGTTTTTTAGTGATTTGGAGGGGGTTGAGAGATTGTTGTGTAATGTAGAGGTGACTTGGAGTCACTTGTGAGCATTTTTATGTGAATTGTAACTGATGGACTGTTCATTTTCAAGCCCTTATCATGACAACCAGCTTGAAACAACTTAGAGTCATGAGCACATTTGTGATGCTGCGGGAGTTCTGAAAATTCTAAGAATTGTCCAGGTTACTTCTTCCTGTCTAAAAGTAATCATAATATTTTGAATCATATGCTAAGATGTCAAAGAGTGCAAGTTAGATAATAAGCAAAAGATAGTGAATTGCATTCTAAACCACTGTCAGTTATTACATAGTTCTGAATGCTTGCTACTAATAGTATACTTGACATGCAATAGCGCCATGGAAAGTTTTGCTATGTTATAAACAAAGTATAAAAATATAGTTTCTTACATATATAAAAGTTATTATTGGAATGTTATCAGATAATTAGAGTAACATTCACACTTTTACAAGTTAAACCCGGATCACACATAACTGTCATTCTTTTAATGCAAGTTTACATGGTATATCTCCTTTAAAAACAAGAGTCTGCTTTATATTAAACATCTCATACAAACAGTGCTTACTGAATCATTAAATGTCATTTCTTTAAATACTATAGCTTTTTAGTAGTTAGCATGTTTTGAACTGTTTTTGTTGTTCTTTTGGTGGTTTGGAAAGGTTTGAGGGGATTGATGTATAATGTAGAGGTGGCTTGGATTCACTCATGAACATTTTTCTGTGAATTGCTGATAAACTGTTCATTTGCCCTTGTCATGAGGACCAGCTTGAAGCAGCTTAATTAAAGGCATGAACACTTTAGTGATGCTGTGTGAATTCTGAAAATCCTAAGAACTGTCCAGGTTACTTCTTCCTGTCTAAAAGTAAACAGTCATAATATTTTGAATCATATGCTAAGATGTCAGTGAATAGAAGTTAGCTAATAAGCAAAAGACAGTGAATTGCATTTTAAACCACTGTCACTTATTAAATAGTTCTGAATGTTTTCAGTATACCAAAAGGATAGGTTATATACTAACCTATAGAAAGACACTTCTGATAAAAAAATTAGGATTGTGTTTCTGTTATTGTCTCTTTTTAATGATAACAAAACTTAATATCTCAGAATAATTTGTTATGGAAAGTTTGCATCTTAAAAGGAAAGATTTTTCAGATGTTTGTTCAGATACTATTAGACATAACATTTAAGGAAAAATAGGACTGATTCTAACAGTAGTACTAAATTAAAGAGTATCAAATATATCAGGATAGATATAAATGTTCTATTGTATGATATTTTACACTAGGATTATAACTAAAATATAAAACCTAGGAATATTGTAATAATACAAGACATAGTATACAAACAGAAATAGAAATAGATCAGAATAAGTAAATATGTATATAGTTAAACAATATAAACATGTCTACAATGGTGGGAGGTTGGCATAGTGGTTAAGGTATTCATCTTACAGGCACAAAGTGCAAGGTTTGATTCTCACATGAAGTCACTGGTTAGGTATGGAATAGCCCACAAGGCAATTAGCCTGGTACTAATTTATAAACTTATGATCCTATGAACAGTTTTACACATAGTGAATAAAACAGAAAGACATATAAATCATCTGACTATAAATTAATAAATATGAAAATAACAACTGACTTCCTCCCTATAGTAGACCAGAGAGATCATGTGAGGTATAGGGAAAGATAATTTTAGAGATATTCAGTTTGGTTACTTCTCATAAAGATTCTGAACACCTGTTTAACTTTTCTTATTTATAATAACTCACTGACAGGCTTTTTTAAGATGATGCATACTAAAAATATGAGACACATTAATATGAATCAGAAGCACGAGTTTAGTGTTATTAATCTAATGGAGAGTTTGAGAGGTAGTTTGTTCATCTTTTTCAACAAACTAGGAATACATTATTATTCCATGGTAGAAAATTAGGTAATTTTTTATTTCTTTCAAAAGTTTTGTTCATAGCTGAAGATTTCATATTGTTGTATATAAAGTATATAATAAGTTCTTTGAAAAATGTGATTTCGTTATACCTGTTTTTTTTCTTGCTTATATAAATGTCTGGTTTTAAATGCATATCTATTATTATTAGTATTAATGGAATGAATAAACAAGTAACGAGGGCAAGTCTGTTCAAATACTTGCAATTATATAAAGCTCAAATGGTATTTCTACAGGAAACACATTTACTTAATAAAGATGCAAATAAACTTTCATTAAAACTTACTTGGTTTTAGCAGGTTCTGGCTTTCAAGCTAAAACAAGAGGCACACTCGTTTTATGGAAGAACTGACCAGTAATGCCTAAAGTAATAGATACCTATGTTGATAAAAATGGTACATTAAGCATTGTTATAATTGAGTGGAACAGAAAACGATATACATTGGCAAACTCTTAATGGATTTCAGGGGCTGGAGATAAAGATACAAAAAATTACGTAGACTCTACAGCCTATTACATGAAAGTTAAAGTCATAATGGCTGGTAGTTTTAATTGTGTTTTATCAGACAAAGGGCCAGATTCAATAAAGCCTACACTAACCCCAGGATTCAATGAAGCCTACACTTAGTGTACATGATATGTATTCAATAAAATTCTTATCTCATTTTTTTGTGTTTTCTAGTCACTCAGAAAGATTATGCTCAGTGTACATGTAGTCTACACTTTGTTTGAACCTTTATTAATCCCTGTCAATATTTAAAGCAGCAAAAATATCAGTAGTGAAACTAAAATTAGGAGGAAGAAGGTGTGTGTTATGTCTGTGTTTTCTGTTCCTCAGAACAGTGTACACTTATTGTACACTTAGTGTAGGCTTTATTGAATCCAGATCTAAGTGTACACTATATGTATTCAATAAAATTCTTATCACTTTTTTTGTGTTTTCTAGTCACTCGGAAAGATTATACTAAGTGTACATGTAGTCTATACATTTTGGTAACCTTTATAAATCCCTGCCAATATTTAAAGCTGCAAGAGAATCAGTAGGAAAACGAAAGTTAGGAGGAAGAAGGTGTGAGTTATGTCTGTGCTGTCTGTTCACTCAGAACAGTGTACACTTAGTGTAGGCATTACTGAATCCCGGCCAAAGTTTCTACTGCAGATAGAAAACTGAGAATCACATCTTCAGCCAAACACTTAACAAATTTTGTAACTCTAATGAATTTAAAGGATATATATGAACTAAGGAAAACAAACTCACTTTAATGTACCCATTATTCATATAGCTTTGGAACACAAACAAATTATTACTACCATTTTTGTCTCAAACAATCTGTTATCACATATCAGAGAGGTTTCAATAGTTTCATGTCTATTATTGGACCATAATGCTAGAAAACACAGGGAACTGACCTTTTGACATGCCTGGAAGGGTGGGAATTAATAATAAGTTCTGGAGCTGTTTTGTTGTAGAATGTTTAGTGCTGGTAGCACTTTGTGTACTACAGTAATTGCTACAAGAAGTCTGGTAAAGTGCTAGACTAATAAGCTAGTAAAAGTGCAGGAGAGGAGAGAACTAGCAGATCTAAGGGAAAAAAGTGAAGAGCAGACTTTGGCACAGCTCAGAAGCTTAGAAATAGTCCTGGATACAGGACATGTGTATCTGGTCTAGACTAGTTACAGGAAAGGCAGGAAACAAGCACAAATGCAGGCTTGTAATCCAGAAAGTTGAAAGAGATGGAAAAAACTGCTCAAACAGCAGGCCACCCATTGCGTACCACTCCCATTGATAAGCTAGAAGGGTTCCTCCAACAAAGAAAGGCTTGGAGGCTCAGAAGCTTACAAACTGTCCTGGATACAGCAAATCTGTACCTGGACTAGACTAGTTACAGGACTGGCAGGAGACAAGCGCAAATACGGGCTTTTAAACCAGAAAGTTGAAAGAGATGGAAAAACTACCCAAACGGCCAATAAACTAGATATATATGTGTATGTGTGTATATATATATATATATATATATATATATACACACACGCACACACATATATATATATTTTTATATATATATATATATATATATATATATATATACACACACACACACACACATATATATATATATATATATATAATATATAGTTCCCCTTCAAACCATCAAATGTTTAAAACATCGAAGTTTCAGATCATCGAGACCAGAACTTCGAGTTTTAAAGCATCGAAGGTTTGAAGGGGAAAAAAAAGGTAAGTGCAGGTGAGAGAATGTTTGTGTTTTTGCAGGGCCCCAAGGTGCCCTGCATACTGTGTGTGTCTTTGTGCCATCTGTGTGACGGCACTACAGTTAGGGTACAGAAAATCTCCCGTTTAGTGCTTCTGCATATAGCACTAAATGGGAGATTTCCATTTACTCCACTGTAGTGCAGTCTTGGAGTTGGATATTATTATTATTATTTTTTTTTATTGCACTTGTAACCTTTGATGTTTCAAAATTCGATATTTTGGTCTCGATGATCAGAATTTCGTTGTTTTGAAATTTCGATGGTTAGAAGTGGAACTATATATATATATATATATATATATATATATATATATATATATATATATATATATATATATATATACACACACACACACACACACACACACTCACACATATGTTGGTCCTTATTTTTCATAGGCTTTAATTTTTAGTAGACTATTAATAGTGATAATGTGGCATTCAAATATATTTGCCACCATAGCTCAAGTTGTTCAAGAATAATCCTCCAAGATGTGGGTTTACAAAACAATCATTATATTTGTGAAACATGGCAGAATAAAAGGGTTTGGAAATATTACATTTTTGTGGACTTTGTTAAACTTGTAGAGGACTCTAAAGCATATGCCCTACATTATGTCATTAATCTTCATATAACTACTTTGGAGAGGGGAGGAGAAAGGAGAAAGTTAAATGTAAGTAAAACAAATTTCTTTGTTTTTCCTTAATGATAATGTTTACATGTTGCATGACTTTCTTAGCAAGCTATGAACTAAAAAGTTTTCTTAGTTCATTTTTTTAATGTAATAGAGATACTAATTTACACAGGTGCTTTTTTTTTCTTCTTCTTCTTTTTCTCCCTTCTTCTCTTTTTCCTTGCTCAGTTTTAAGAAATGTAGACATGGCAATGTGGGAGGTGGGAAAAAAGGGAGACAAGAATAGTCTGGTTAAGACCGCGTGACAAAAGAAACAGTGTACTTTTTCTCATGGTTGCATGGGGAAATGATTGGGTTAACCATAAGATTTTTTTCATTAACAAGTTTACTACAAAACATATAAATGGAAAAGAATATTGAATATTATAAGGTTTTTTTTTTCTGGTAAACAAGGTATCTTTAGCAGTTTATGTTTGGTTTGCATGTCACCAGAAGACAATCTGATAAAGAGCAATAGCTTAGAGAAATGTTTACTGAAGGCATTCAAGTGTTTTCTTTGCTGGGAGAGCTATAAAGATAAGACAAAACCAGATAGCACTTACCAAAAGCACATGCTGTATCATGTGTCATAGTATGAATAACCTTTCTTTTTAGTTGCCTCCAGCCTTTGGGTGTGGCTATCAGTTTAGAATGTTTAGTCTTATTATGTACATAGTTTTGTGTATTATTATTAAGTTAATAGGTTTTGGTGGGTATTGGGTGTGTGTGTGTGTGTGTGTGTTTGTTTGAGGGTTTTCAATAAAACAAAAAATTCTCAAGATGTGACATATACTCAAATGGAAATGCCAAGAAACAATTGTATACAAGATTAACCTGTCAAATGGTGCATACATGTAACACAAAAGCTGGAACAGGCATTTAACAAAAAAGTTGTTATATATAAATGGTGGGAATAATAATCCCTCAACAATATGATTCTTTCTATAATGTTCTTAAACATTCATGGTCTCACAGATAAATATAAAAAGAAAGAGTAGTGAACTATATTAAAATGTAGAGTGCAAATAGTTATGTTCCAGGAGACACACTTGGAAATAAGTGAACATGTGAATTTGATAAAGAAAGGTTTACAGGATGGTTATTCAGAAGAATACCTGGGGCAAAGGAAGAAAGGAGTACTTATATTAATTGCGAGAGGATCTCCAATAATAATAGAAGAAAATCTAAAAGATAATAATGGCAAATTTGTAGTACTAAGGGGCTACTTGCAAGGGAGAATTATTACATTGGCATGTATTTACATTCCATCAAAAACTGCTATAATGGAGCTTAAGAAAATTCTGGGAGAAATAATGAGCTTTCAGCAAGAAATATTACTTATAGGTGGAGACTAGAATTTGATTTGCAACAGTGAAGATGTGTCTGGGGGGCTCAGAAGGGAAATATAATGAAGGAGGGTAGATTTCTAAAGTTGTTGTTGTTGTTGTGTCTTTTGGCTTTTCCCAGTTAGGGGTCACCACAGCGGAACTCTGGTCCACTAATGATTGGTAGTTGATTTTTATGTGCTGAGTTACCAGCCCTGATGCACAACCTTTAACGAAGGTACGCCCATTCACGCATGTCTCCACACAGAAGACGTTCAGTACTAGGAGTTCAGAGTGAATTTATATATTATTCCCCAAGATACAAAAACTGGGCTAGGCTAGACAGAATTTAGATTTCACAGGAACATGTGCATTTAATTGAAGGTCTTGGTAAGTACGCAATAACTATTTCAGATTATGCTCCAATAATTTATTTATTTAACATTTCTTGACTAGGAAATTCCTACAAGGTGAGAGTCTATTTTCAGCAGAGGCCTGGAGAAAAAATGCTCCAGACACTTGTCTTAGGAATGTGGGAAGAAACTGGAGTACCTGGAGGAAACCCACATGAACCCAGGGAGGACATGAAGACTCTGCACAGAAGGCACCCAGCCAAGAATCGAACCGGAGAACCTCTTGCTGTGAGGTGACAACATTAACCACTGCACCACTAACTAAAATAAAAACACAGGGTAATGAAACAAAAATGAGACACTGGTGCTTTCCCACCTATTTGTTGAAAAGAGAGGAATTTAAGGAATCGGCAGTGGAAATTATTCAGGAGATATTAGGTTCATAGATGCATAGGTTTATAGGTGTGTACTAGGCTAATGGCCCTGGAGTCTTTACAAGCCTAGCCCAAACGAATTGCCCAGGCACCGTGCCACCCAATGCTAGTTCACAGTGCCCCTATCCAGTAGGGCAACTGGAGTGATCCCTGAGGTGAACTAGAAATTTATTTTGAAAGTATAGCTAGGGAGTGGATAAAATTAAAGTGGATTTAAAAATAGGGTAGAAATAAAAGAAAGGGAGATATGGTTAAGAAGTAACAAGAATTACTTAGAGGGACTGACAAATGTTAAAGTATTGCAAAATAGGGGCATCTCACAGAACAAGAAGAGGAGCAACTGCAGAACGCTAAACAAAAAATAAGGGATTAACTCAATAATATGCATGAATTTTAAAAGACTGCTGTTAAGCAACTGTTTTTTGATAATAACTGTAGAGCGCAAAAGGGCTATCACCAAGCTTAGACAGCCTATAACAAGGGATCCTGTAAAAGTATTAGAAATATTTCAAAAAATATGTGAAAGTCTGTATAAAGCAGAGAAATACAAAAATCAAGAAAAAGTACAAATGGAAATGTTTATGGAAGAATTAAATATGCCAAGGTTGGAGGTAGAGGTGGCTCAATTACTAACAGTTAGGCTAGGAGAAGATGAGATAAAAATGGTGATGTATAAAGTTCCCAAGAATAGATGGTATGCCTGTGGAAGTTTGGAAGTTAGGAGGGAAAAACTGATAAAGATCTGGAAGGTTTTAACAGCATTTTAAGAGGAGGAGAAGTACCAGCATCCTGGAAGAAAGCGGTAATAGCTGCAATACCTAAATAGGGTAAAGACCCAAAAGATCAAGCTTCATACAGGCCCATTTCAGTACTAAATCATGATTATAACGTGTTTATGACTATAATGGCTAAAAGGATGGCAAAAGTGATGCCAAAATAGATAGATATGGTTTTGTGGAGGGGAGACGGACATTTGACAACATTAACAGAACAGTGATGATCCAGAGGGATGCAGAATGTAAGAAAATGCCACTGTTGTTGGTAGGTCTCGATGCAGAGAAAGCATTTGATAGAGTGAGATGGGACTTTATGAGCAGAGCAATGGAAGCATTTGCCTTCCTTGATAAAATTATAAGGTTGATTAGTAGGATATATGAGGGATCAGTGCTGTGGAACATACCAAGACAGTTTCAAACCTTTTCAAGATACAAAATTAATGAAGCTAAAACAAAAGCAATAGCGGTAAACTATGTACCCAATATGAATTGGTTCAGCAATATCCATACTTATGGGGATATGAGAAAATGAAGTGTTTAGGAGTCTGGATTAAAAATGATACCAGTGTGGCAGCTAAGGATATGTGGGAAGAGACTAAATAAAAGATAATACAAAAAATAAGGAAATGGAAGCTCTGTTATATGGATATCGATAGTAAGATACAAACAGTTACATTTTTTTTAGTCCCTTTAGTTTTATACACAGATCAGGCATATTTTTATCAACCAGAGGAGAAGTTGTGGATAGTAATTAATAAAGAGCCAAAAGGTTTTATATGGGAGGGGAAGATGGCAAGAGTCAAGTGGGATAAGCATATTCTTACAGTAGAAGAGGGCAGATTGTGATCTTCCAGTAAAGAGGGCGGATTGTGATTACCCAAGTTGAAGGGGTATTTCAGAGCAACACATTTAAGGCTCCTGTATATAGCGCAAACAGAAAACTATAATTCAAAATGGAAAGAGATGATGATGAAACAGTGTGGAGCTCAAGTAACAGGGTGAGACTGGGATTTTGGATGCAGACCTTTAAGGAGAGCAATAATAATCACACAGGGTATTATATTCATAAAGTAGCAGAAGGTATTCTAAGAACTAAGCCAATACAGGAATGGAGAAAGGAGATTCTGCCAATAGAGATGACTGCAATTAGGGATACAGACAATAGGCAAGAGGGGGCAGGAATATATTGGCGAGAATTGGCAAAGGTACCAAGGTATTGGGAGCAAATAACTAGAGAGGGAAAGGTAATAGAATGGGAAAACACCAATAACTTATTTGGACTGCAGGTTAGATAGTGCCTTCCATATCAAGGATTAATATCAGAGTACAGGCAAAGAAAAAGAAATAGGTAGGTCCTAAATGAAAGACTAGAACTGGTAAAGTTGTTGGTAGAATCTAGAATAGAAGTTGCCATTAAGGAAGGAATAATTAGTAGAGCATACAAAATATTGCATGATAACTATAAAAATCAATCGAGGGAGGTTAGGAAGGATTGGTAAGAGAGACTGGATAAGCAATTCACAAATAAACAATTGTGGGGGATATATGTATGTCTCCTAAATATGCAACAAAATCTAGAAGATTTAGGATTTTTGCCTGGAAGTGTTTACATAGGTATTTTTATACCCCAAGCAGGCTCCAAAGAATTTTTCCTCAGGTAGACAGCAAATGTTGGAAGTGTGCTGGGGAAGAAAGAGGAATCTTGGAACATATTTTCTGGGAGTACAATGGGTAGTGGACTTTAAAGATTCCCTGCAGTCTACACTGTTGGAGATGCTGGGTGAGCAAATTGGAGTAACTAGGGAAATTATTTTTTGAGCTATGATACAGAATCAGAGTTGCCTATACATAGCAAGATCCTGCTGAGTCTAATTATGATGGCTGCCAAAAAACAATTACTAGAAAATGGAAATCAAAGTCTAAACCAACTTTACTAGAAGTAACAAAGATAGTAAAAGAGATAAAACACCTGGGACTGGGATCTTTGGAAAAGGGTAGGAGCAAATTACATAGGCAAAAAATGGGAAATGTGGGATCAATACATGCTGAGAAGGACCGAGGTTTAAAAGAAGGCAGGATTTGAATGACCTATGTAATGGTTGACTGGCAATGAATGGATATATTAAAAGTGATGTATAATGTTTGCAGCTACAGTTGTGTTGGCACGGTTTGTAAGGTATAATGTTTGCAACTGAGATTGTGTCATTGTGGTTTATTTTCATTTATTTAAATGCAAGATTGCCTATATCATACATGAAAATTTAATAAAGATGTTTTTGTTTAAAAAAATCCCCAAAGGCCCCCTTTTGGATTGCATTCCACTTTTTCCAAAATTGTAAATAAAAACTATGTTCATGATAATTGGTAATGTGCTAATACAAAGTGTTGTGGTCTTTTTCTTTTTATATATCATAAATATGCTAGTAGATGTGCTGCTTTAATTTGCACTCAGTCTTACCAATGGAAAATGCAGAACACATTTTACATAGAGCAATGGAAACCATCCTATTTTTATAACAATTGAAGTAGGCACCAGTGTTAATTATCTTGTTTACCATGATTGTATCCCCATTCTGGATGTGTTGACACTGGCTACATATTCCACATTTTATCATTTCAAAGATGTTCTTGAAGCTTGTGCTTCATTTATAGACAGTCCTGGGATGAACAACTGGATTTCCTTACATGCCTTTATTGTTTAAAATATATAATATTGGAACTCTAAATGACTATCTGCGCAATTTAACACTGTTGATATGGCAGCTAACCCAACAGTTGCCTTTTGCTGGTTTTGAAAGAAGGGACAATACAAATTACCTGTCAGGCATGGCAACGGAGTTCAACAGCCAATACAGTGATGTTTTTCCTCCTGGACAAGAACAAAACTGTTCCAGTTTGCCTAAATCTCCAGGTAATAATTGTATTTCCAATAGTTCTCAAACACTGAACTTAGACACTTGGCTGAGTAAAACTATGGATTTTAACAGCTCACACATTACCAATATGCGTACTGTCAAACAACAGTTAATTGACTTTCACAAAAATCTTTTAAGGTACCGTAAACTACAGCAAGAAAATGCATACTTTAAAGAGTGCATAAAAATCCAACAGGTTCAGAAAGGCTTGAGATCTTGGAAATATCCAATGAATCTGGTACAACATTCTCCATTACATCAATAATTACTTGTAATGTTCAATAGACATGGGTGTGAAATGATGGAACTTCTGATAAAATACAGTCTCAAAGAGATGGATATACTATACTCAGAAATTAAAAAATCGGACAAGTCTAACACTAAGGATTTATTATTTAATTAATATGACACTGATAAAATATGTGGTGTTATTCAGCAGCATGAAACCAGGAGACTAGAATGCAACCAAGACAACTATCTAGAAAGCAAACCATATCCTTGCCCCCAAAAGGGCACCAAATGAGTGACCATCAATATGAACAAATACAGTTACATAATGGTTTTCATCCACAAGAACACAATGATGACCAACAGGTTGGAGAATACTCTTTAACCAGCCCTTTGCCACAATCAGAGTGAGTATGGAACAAGAAGAAGCTGAACCCATCTATGACACCAGGACAAAATCACAAGTTATATACAGCAACTTCCTGGCCACCTCATCAACATCAGAGGAGGAAAGCATGCAACAAAACCAGATATGGACAACAATGGTAACTGTGTTTAACAATTCTGATGACTGTACTACTGTGGCTAACAATTGTGATGGCTGCATTATAGTGTCTAATAGCTTCAATGATTTCACAATTTACAATTACAGTCCTTATAACATCACCAGGGAACATGCTGATGTGTTTAGTAAAGTGTACACTTAAATTAGCTGATATCACTAAATTAATCAGTGAACTAAAACTATATACTAGAAAGTTAAACTTGCACCTAACAATAAATAGTGATAATCAACCCAGCTATCTAGAATTTTGTAAATAATTATATGTCATTTCTGAATATCGATATGATTCATATGCTTGTGTTACAACTGTATTAGAAATGTATGTTATGTGTGTATCAAACTGCTGGTACATAAGTGTGTGTTGAAAAGGGTTTGTAAAGTACTGAGCTTAAAAATGTAACCACAGTGTACCCTACTGGATTAGAATAGAAATGTACCTGCATTATTGTAACTGTTTAAATGTATATATTTTAACAATGGAAACTGGTATACAAGAGGTTAATTTCAGAAAAATAGATTAAATTAAATTACTTTATGACAGCAAGAGACATGATGTCTATACTAGGGAGCTCTCTGTGCTGTCTTGAAAGAGAAATAATTACTAGGCTTGAGATTTGGAAGTGTTTTATTGTTTTATGACTTCCAGGATCTGCCTTAGAACTAAGAAAAGCTTTGTCGACATATTTTCACAGGTAAATGCTAACTGCTACCAGCTGCATCAATGGGGTTTTACCTGGTATAGAGTCAGATGACAAGAAATTATGTCATTTTGCAAGCTATCAAAGCAGTAATATTTGATATATTAATTTAAGAAGTCTCTGAGAGAGACTGAGTATTCTGCATTTTGTCTTTGACCTGACAGCATCAAGACCCACTCACCACATCTGCCTTGTTGCTCTATAAGTAAGTTAACTAGTTACAATGACATGCATCTGGGGTGTTTCTCCCCAGGCCTCCGCTGAAAACTGACGTTGTTCCAAGTCAGAGTTTCCCTGTAAACAAATGTTAAATAAATAAAATAAAAAATAAAAAAAACTAGGGTTTAGTAGTTCTCTTAGATTCAGTCAGGAATATAGTGAAGTATAGTTTAGATGTTTTCTTTATTTATTTGAGACTGTCTTGCAATGTTGCTTTAAATATTTCCTGTGATTTTGAAATCTGATGTTACTGTGATTATATACTTAGTATTTTCTTGTTTTTTGATTATTTATTATTAAATATATTTAAACCTTTCTTTGTGGCTGATATATGTGAGACATATTTAAGTTCTGAGAGTACTTGTGTATTTATTTGGTGAAACTGTGTAGACCTCTCCTAATAGCCTTGCTCTTGATCAAATTACCATTTGGATTAATAGTAACATTACACAGTAAGATTGGACATGCTTTGTTAAGGGCCTTAAAGCAGCTGATAAGGAGTTGGCTGGTGGCAGTGATAAGTACCTTATAGTCTGGGCAGAAGGGGGCATAGCTAGTAAACCTGTGCCAGCCTTTCCCAGGTAGGTGTGCGTGTGTGGGTGTGTGTGTGTGTGTGTGTGTGTGTGTGTGTGTGTGTGTGTGTGTGTGTGTGTGTGCAAAACAAATCTCCAAGATTATGTGTATCAGCTACTTCGGTAGGAACACGAAGCACTGGTTGGACAGAGAGGGTGCCGGAGGTCTTGACTTGGGCACTCAGCTGAGATCTCAACTCTATAGCTGTGCCAGTGGTGAGATTTAATGGGGATCTGGAGAAAAAGGGAGAAA